>NC_025996.2:5493667-5568102 GCF_000442705.2 Elaeis guineensis | reverse complement strand
AGTCAGTTCTCTGCCTCAACAAGAATGGAGTACTCGAACGAAAATTTTAGCAGAGTTTCTAGTTAAAAATGAGAACTTAGAGAATAACGTATCAGGGGTCCCCCTTTTATAGGTGGAGGGAGCAACAGACTGATAGCGATGTTTGTAACCGACTGGTAGTGGGCTGCCCACGGTCAGGAGGAGTTTGTTGCGAAGAGTAGTGAAGTGAAATCGTGGCTATCACCGGGACATACCACGTGGAGTCTGTCGCGGGGAGTGGAGCGACGTCCGTTGTCGCGACTTGCCAGAGGATGGAGGAATCGCGCGGTATCCGTCGCAGGAAGTGGAGCAGGATCGTGGCCATTATTGCGGTCTGTCAGGGAGTGATGGAGCCGCGCAAAATCCATCGTAGGAAGTGGAGCAGAGTCGTAGCCGTTGCTGTGGCCTGCTAGAGGGTCCAGGCCTGTCGGCCGAAGTCCGACTGGAGTGTCTGACGGAGAGGGGTGGCTAGTTGCCCGTCTGAGAGGAGCTCGAAATCCGGCTCTCGTGGGAGTTCGAATGAAATCTTCCTTCAGTTGAGGTCGGGGACGAGGTCCGGATCCCGCGGGAGTCCGGACGGAGTCTTCCCGCAGCCGGAGTCGGAGACGAGATCTGGCTCCCGTAGGAGCCCAGGCGAAGTCTACCTGCAATCAAAGTCAGGGACGAAGTCCGGCTCCCTTAGGAGTCCGGACGAAGTTTACCAACAGTCAGGGTCGAGGATGGAGCCCGACTCCCGTAGGAGTCCGGACGAAGCCTTCCAGCAGTCAAGATCGGGGACGAAGTCCAGACGGAGTCTTCCTTCGGTCGGAGTCGGAGACGAGATCCGGCTCCCGTAGGAGTCCGCGCTGAGTCTTCCTGCAATTGGAGTTGCGGGTGAAGTCCGGCTCCCGTAGGAGTCCGAACGAAGTTTACCTGTAAGTGAAGTCGTGGGCGGAGCCCGGCTCCCGTAGGAGTCCGGGCGAAGTCCGCCTGCAGCCTGAGTCGGGAACAAAGTCCGACTCCCGTAGGAGTCCGGGTGGAGTCTTCCTTCGACCGGAGTCGGAGATGAGATCCGGCTCCCGTAGGAGTCCGGACTGAGTCTTCCTGCAATTGGAGTTGTGGGTGAAGTCCGGCTCCCGTAGGAGTCCGGACGAAGTTTACCTGTAAGTGAAGTCGTGGGCGGAGCCCGGCTCCCGTAGGAGTCCGGGCGAAGTCCGCTTGTAGCCGGAGTCGAGGACGGAGCCCGGCTCCCATAGGAGTTCGGGCGAAGCCTTCCAGCAGTCGAGATCGGGGACGAAGTCCGGACGGAGTCTTCCTTCGGCCGAAGTCGGAGATGAGATCCGGCTCCCGTAGGAGTCCGAGCTGAGTCTTCCTACAATTGGAGTTGTGGGTGAAGTCCGACTCCCGTAGGAGTCCGGACGAAGTTTACTTGTAAGTGAAGTCGTGGGCGGAGCCCGGCTCCCGTAGGAGCCCGGACGAAGTCCGCCTGCAGCTGGAGTCGGGATCGAAGTCCGGCTCTCGTAGGAGTCCGGGCGGAGTCTTCCCGCAGCTGGAGTCGGAGACGAGATCTGGCTCCCGTAGGAGCCCGGGCGAAGTCCGTCTGCAATCAAAGTCAGGGGCGAAGTCCGGCTCCCTTAGGAGTCCGGACGAAGTTTACCAGCAGTCGGGGTCGAGGACGGAGCCCGGCTCCCGTAGGAGTCCGGACGAAGTTCACCTACAGTAGGAGTCGGGGACGAAGTCCGGCTCCCGTAGGAGTCTGGACGAAATCTGGTAGTTGTAGGAATCTACCGTTGGAGAAGTTCAGCCGTTGACGAAGTTCGGGGTAGTTCGGATTGGAGTTGAACCTGGCTGGAAGAAGTCTGGAAGGGATTCGGGAAACAGCTGATAGTCGTAGAAGGTCGGCTGGCGGCGGAGCTCAGTGAGCACTTGGGGCGGCTTAATAGATGACTGGGGGAACTTATGTTGAAGGAGCTCGGGTGGTGCAGTGGGAGTTCGTCCGTCGGGAGAATTCAGTCAGCACTGTGGAAATCCAGCTGTTGGAGAAGTCCGGAGAGATGCCATCTGCAGTCAAAAGCCGGAGGAGTCCTGGGAGGGTCAATGATGTCAAGAACTTCGGCTGAGGGTATTTTATACCCAACAATAATATTATACAATAAAATAATATTTTAAAATATAATAATATTTTTATTTCAAATATATAATATAATCTATTATTATATTATTATATTATAATAATATAATATAATATGGTAATATTTTAATAATAATATAATATAATTATATTATAATAATATTATATTATATTATTATCTATTATTACATTGGATTATAACTAATATATTATATTATATTATAAATTATATTTTAATTATGATAATATTATATTATATTACAATATTATGTTATATTATATGATAATAATATTATATAGTAGAATAATATTTTAATATATTATATTATATTATAGTATTCTCTATTATACAATTCTATGTAATATCTTTTATTATTATTTTATCATACTAAAAATATTTTTTTATTTTAATTATCAATTAAAATTTTAAATTATTTTATAAATATAATTATCAAATAATAAATAATTTTTTATAAAAATTTTATTTTCAAAAACTCTACTTCTCAAAAATTTTATTTTTAAATGCTCCAGAACCTCAACTGCAATCCCAAATAGGGCCTAAGCAGTCCCGTGCTTCCTTGTTGTTCTTGCCGGAGTCTCCTGACCTCTAGCAACCCCACAGGTCTTAATAGCTAGCTAAGAGGAAGCTGACCTCTTTTGGAATCGTGACAACATATCTCAAAGTTGGATTGAATAATTGCAGCACATGAACAGGTGGTCCGTTTATCCATTCTGGCTGCTACACGAGGGACAAGAGCTCGCTCCTAACTCCTTTCTTCTCAAGATTTTAGGCAGTCAAAATTCTATTATGATAGCACAATAAGGCAAAGATTTTCACTTTTTCTGGTAATAACAGCTTCCAAATGATGAGACCAATTTAAGATATTACCCCCCATCTATGAAAAGGAGAGAGCAATGTCGGACTGTGAAATTTTCAAATGAAGTCTATTTCCATAATCTTCTATCGCAGCCCCTTGCAAGGTTTATATTGTTGAGTGAGCTGGGAGCTTGCAGTTCTACAAGGGCCATAAACTTCAGAGGTGTTCTAAAGTTTGCAACCAAGTTTTTTTTCAAGAAGAAACATCCAAAACTTGCGTCTTGATTAATTGCAAGGGTGAACAGTGTTGGAAAAACTTCGCTGGGAGCTCGTTCATCTATCTAAGGTGTGTTTGGTTACACTTTTTGATTTTTAATTTTTAATTTTTAAAAAATATTTTTTATTTTTTTATTTTTATTATTGAATAAAAATAAAAAAATAAAAAGTATGTTTGGTAACTATATTGCTATAAAGCAAAATGTAATATTTGGAAATGGCAAGTGAAGAACTCGACAAGAGAGAAGAATTCAGAAAGAGAAGGAGAAGAGAGTGGAAAGGTGAAAAGCTCGATAAGGGAGAAAGATTCAGACTCTTTATTTTTTTGTTTGGCGTTTTAGATGTGCAAAAATAAAAAAAGTAAAAAAATAAAATTTGGAAAGCAAAAAGTTTTTGCTTTGTATATAAAGTAATTATTTTAATTTTTTTGATTTTTGCTTTTTGTATTTTATGGTGTTAGCAAATATTGTTTTTTGATTTTTATTTTTTAAAAATTAAAAATAAAAAAAATATTTTTTTGATGGCTAACCAAACTCACCCTTGACAAACGAGCTAGTATGGTGCTTGTCTCCCATCCACTATATTGGAAATGGTACATTATAGAAATATTTTGAAGACTTTTAAATCCTCCTTCCAGATAGAAGAGGCAATGCAAAGGAGGTATACCGTTTGTTTAGTGGGGAGTCAGGCAATGCAAAGGAGGTATACCGATTGTTTAGTGGGGAGTCCTTTTGAATAGTAGATCGAATGTACCAACTTCTTCCATTGACGATGTTGTTCAGCATGGTATTTCCACCATCATTTTATCAATAGAATTTTGTTCATGTCTTTGAGATCAATTATCCCAAGGCTTCCAATTTTTTTAGGACGGCAGATGCTTGACCAGCTGGCTAGGTACTTAACTTTGCTAATTAGATCTTGGTCACTTGACTATCTCTCCATACGAAATCTGTATATTTTTTGTTGATCTTCTGAATGATATGGTTTAAAAATTTTTAGAACTAACATCCAATACACCGGCATTGTCCTTAAAACCGAGTTAGCCAATGTGATTCGGCCTGCCATGGTTTGAATAGTCCTCTTCCAGCCATTGAGTTTTTTGGAGACCTTTTCCAAAAGGAAGTTCCATTGGCTCGAGGGGAGGAAGGAGTGGTGGAGAGGTATTTTCAGGTATTTGATTGGGAGTTCAGTGACTTGACACCCTAAAATTATTGCCAATCTGCAAGATTCCTCTTTGAATATATTCAGACCAACAATATGAGATTTATTAAGTTTTATTTTTAGTCCAATCAATATCTCGAAGGAGAAGAGGATAAGCTTGTAAACCAATAACTTATACGTTACCTCTGGAGGGGATTTCAGTTGAGACCGATTGATGGGTACGTGAAGTGGTCTACACACAAGTTTGAACAGTTACAGGTCATAAAATTAACATTTTTGAATATGTGATATATTTAAAGGTAAGATTCATGAAAAGTATGGGTACTAATTGATTGATCTCGAACTGGGCCTTTGCAGGTAACAAGTAGGTGTTTATCATTTTTTTTTTTTTTTTTGGTAAAAGGCAAGTAGGTGTTTACTTATTTGGTCTTAGTGGAACTCAACCTGTATGCTGGCTAACCATGTAGAGGTTTTCAGTTGAAGCCAGTTGACAGGCAATTGAACAGGTTTAGATAAAAGTTTGAATAGGTACTGGTATTAAATTAAAATTCCGTGAGAAGGTGGGTTACAGATTTCTTTTCTTTGTTTTTTACTGCATCTTTGTTGCTAGTCAATTTTATAAAATATCAAAACAATCATAACAAAATTCAGATGAACTTGGATGGACTTTTTCATGATCCAGAACAAGCAATAGTGCGTTTTGAGCCTAGGGAAGGATTGCATCAAGAGCAAGAGAATACCTTACACCACATGTATCATATGACCTGTGCACCATGCCAAATACCTCACCTCCTTCCTATGGATTCTATTCATCATGTGCTCATCTCGATGATTTGCCCGTAGGAACAAAACGAGGTGATTAACGTGGCACACATTAATGATATTTATACACAGCTATGTAGCAGGGCTAGAATTTATAATTATGATCTTTTTTATATATGAATATATGTTTGAGAAGAAATATCTTACATGCAAAAGCAGTGAAACACCATTCGTTTCTTACAATTAACCTCCCTCCTGCAGCGCCCTGCACTTGAACTGCTTCAGCGGTTCTGCCCAGGGCTTTGCATGTAAAATACGAGATATAGGCACAAAAACATTTTGATTGCATGAAGTTGCATTGCAGCATTATTTGTCTAAAGACCGCAAAAGTCCAATGACCTCCCTGTGTTTTAAAGACAAACATTCTATGCTCATCCATATGCAAATGTTATTTGTCTAAGACTACATACAGTGCGGCAAAAATGTACCATCCTATCTTATTGAGCCGCATAGTCATCATTTTTCAACGTACATTTAATATCTGCATGTCTGTTTTTTTGTTTGAAATTTTCAATGATACAAATATTTCTTCATTTTTTAAAAAAATTATGACATCCTGTGAGCATATCATGATATTCTGCAATCAATTATGTAGGAAAACATAATTTTCTTCCAGAAGTCATAAAGAGACGAGTATTTTTATCATTGAAAATTTATGAAATTTTTAAATGACGAAAATATCCCACCATTCTTTATGACATTCTGTGGCCAAATTATGACTTGCTGTTGTGCAAAAAATCATAATTTGATAGCAGAATATCATAATATACCACAAGATGTCATAATTTTTTTAAAAGAAGAGGGTATTTTCATCATTCAAAATTTTAAACGAAAAAATAGAAAATACGTATTGGAAAGCGATCTCTATGTGATCTAATAAATTGGGGTAGTGCATTTTTGCTGCACTGCATGTGGTGCACAAAGACTTTCTCCTATTGTTATAGTCGAAACCAATTCAAACCGTTGACAACTTGACCCAGTCCATATACAAACCTGAGTTAGGTGAAGTTGATCATGGGCTGGGCCCTGGAATCTTCATACGAGTCTCACCCAACCTCTTGCGTCTCGTACTCTCGTGATTCATCAGTATTAATACTGTTGTCCGTATATGCATGAAGTAGGCTACGCAATCACCGGTGAGCCATTAACATACCGAAAGAACACCTACCATCCTCTTTTCCTTACATGGAAACCCCACTGAGGCTAGAGAAAGCTTCCAATATTTAAGAGAGTAATTAAAGTTTTTTTTTTTTTTTTGAACAATAAAATAGTAACTAAAGCTAAAGAGAGAAATTTACAATCTGCATGCATACACATACATACATAAGTACAATGAAACATGCTTTTTTTTCAAAAAAAAAAAGAAAAGAAAGCAAGATATCCAATTTCTCATTTACCTTGCTAGTAAATCTACGTTATTTTCAGCATCACATTTCAATCAAGTGCTAACTCTCTTCCTAACCCTCACCACCCATTCTTCGTAGGAAGGACAAGAGAAGGCTTGGGTTCAACCACATCACAATGTAAGTTATCCATATACCAATATGGCAGCCACCACCGCTTTCACCGTAGTTAAGACAATGTCCTTTGCCGAACAAGTTCTAGGCCTGGAATTGAATGATAGAAACTTGTAAGACGGCTCATGCCTCGATCTCCATTCTTCATGGGGAAATCCATCTCTCAGGCTTAAAGCCTAACCAATCATTCCCCCATTTCCCTTCCATCCTTCCCATGGCATCCAAAGAGAATAATATCTTCATGCTTGGATGTGCTTTGTCCCCGGTTGGAAGGAGCTCAGATTGCAACACACTTTTGCGCTTGAATTTATCAAACTCCACTGGAAATCTTCCATCCACCAGCTGATGATCTTGCCGCTCATCAACACAAGACGATATTAACTCCATTGGTGATCCTCCTCGTTTCTTAATTTGTTTCCCCTCCTCCTCCCTCTTGTTGATTGCATGGGCTATGAAATGGTCTACGACGTCGACCGACCATTCCACGGCCAATTTCTTCTCTCCTATCCTTGGCCACCTTAGTTAGCAACTTCCATCAGATGGTGGCACTATATGTCGGAAGAACACGGCCAATTTCTTCTCCTCTCTTATCCTTGGTCATTCATCTTTTGATGGACGTTTTCGAAACAGTGATAATATCCTATGGTACTTTTTAAGTACAGCAGAGGATCCATTCCCGCACCGTGATGAGATCCTTTACGATACTCAAAAAGTACTGCACGATGCTGTGCATATGGACATCCATAAAAAAAAAGAACGGTTATGTGATGTTTATCTAAACTATTCAAATACTCCTGAAATTTATCCATTTCTCTTTTCTTAGTATTTTAACGCGTGTATTTTCGAAGCATGCACAGCATCCTATGGTACTTTTTAAGTACAGTAGAAGATGTGTTTTCGTGCCAATAGCATCATATCCATGGCCTTCGCAAACAAAACCGTGGGAAACCTGATAGAGCCATGCAACCGGGATCCATGCCCAAGTAATGGGTGTGGTATCAGAGGTTAGCTTTAGGAACACATCTTGTTAGTCTACCACGTCTTCTTATTGAGCAAGTTCAATAAGCCCCTTCTCCACGTCCTTGCTTGGACTAGAGCACAGTTGTGTGGCAATAGTGGTGCCACGTCCGAATGATCTCATGTGGAGTATTCGGGTAATGTTGGTTGGACGAGCTTGCCACATTGTGTGGAAGGGATATCTCGAGGTTTTATCCTTGAGGGTTTGTCTAGACTACTCTATGCGTTCTTGATCTCTGTAGTGGAGCGAAGAGGCGATAGAGGGCTAGTCAAAAATTTGCAATGCTACTCGATCATTTGGAACCCCAGGTGAGATTTAGGTGATGCCTTGCTGGATAGTGAGGGAGCAATGGTTCGCCAAGGAGCGGCATGGCCGTGGCATGATATCGGGGGCTCGGACGCATGATATTTAGAATGATGGTGGTCCACCATGATATACGTGGATACTCAAGGACACGCAATTGCGCAACCATCGATCACTTGTCGAGCTCTGGCTATAATCTTTCCGTCTTTTTACGGCTATCCATCAGCATTGAAGAACCGTTGCCAAGGATGTCGAAGATCTCCGAGTACTTCTGGATGATTGGAAAAGTTAGCAATGAAGACATGGTGCACATTGGCCTGCGCCTGCGAGGGTTTGCACAGGTGGGGTCGGAAAGGTTTGAAGATATACCTTAAATTCAATTGATTTAAATCAATTTTCTAAAATCAAACTAAGCAACTACTCAAATCGTCTGAAGCTGATACGATGAATTCAGCTTAATGCTATTTATCAAGTTGATGTTTGATGGGCTAGGCTAAATCTAAACATAAAAAATCTATTTTATATAAAGTTGACAGTCAATGGACTAGACTACATAATTCCATTTTATATATGGGAACCAATATAAAAACACATAAAAATTAATATTTTTTTCTTTTAAGCCTTTCACAAATTGCTACCAAAACTATATTTTAAAAGCATGATATAAATCAAACTGAAAAGATCGATTTAGATTCACTATTCAGGCCCATTTTTTTATGTGGATCCCTGTGCTCGGATAAGGGTCACAAGCATAATTATATTCAAAATAAATTCTACCTCCCGTATGCTAATTAAAACAGGCAATAACTTAATAATATCAAATTCAATAAGAAATATAAATTAAGCAAAGCATAAAAATACTAAATTTACATAGAAAATCTTTCAATATGGAGGTAAAAACTACAGGATCAAAGTCCAGATCAAATTTCACTATCACCAAATAATAGGTACAATAAAGTTTCTCTCTAGTGGACTAAAACTCTCCATTTAATATACAATATTCATCTCAATATAATACGTCAATACTATTGAAAATATAAACAGAAAACAAATAGATCCACCAAATCAGGTATAATATACTGAAAGTTTCACAGTGGTCTGAATGTTCAGTTTGTAGAGCTTGTTGTTATAAATAATATACTAAAATTTCATTTCGATTGAACTTGAAATCATCTTCCGATCAGGTCAGAAAGATTAAAATTTTCTCTCTCTCTCTCATGCACACCACGCGACCTCCCCTCCCGCGTTTCCTTTTTTCGCGCCGCCCTAGTTTTTTTTTTTTTATTGTGGTTCTGGTCCCACCACGTGGGCGTGACACCGCCAACGCCCTCTTGTCAGGTCATAAGTATCTAACAAGTCCATGCATAGTAGAGTACTTGAGGACCTTGGTGGTTCAATCATGAAGGTGGCGGACGTAAGTGACCGTCTCCGAGCATCCAACAAATAGCGATTCACGGGGATCACTGGTCTTCTAATATTGGTGTGGAAGTAGTTGGTACAGGAGGAAACAAGCAACGGCTAGGAATCAAGACATGTTTGCAGGCTGCTTTGTGAGGCCGAAAGCAAACTAGCCTACCATAACAGTTTGGCCCGATGATGAGGCCGAAAGGGATGACCAATTATTGGAGGCAAAGTTGTGCCCGGTACCATCAGACAATTTTATGTGGACCTGGCCTGGCAGGGGTGAAAATCTGACAAATGTAGAGAACTCACACAAGATGCCCAACAATTCACGTGCTACCCTCAGCTCGTTTTATGCTTCCTCTGTACCAGCAATAATGTTGGACCTTGTATTCTCTCTACTTTAATCAAGCTTTGCTTCTCCTTTACCCAAAAAAAAAAAAAAAAATTCGCGCGCTACCCTCCTACCACACCTATCGTCGCCATGATGCACGGTTGCCGGTGAGAGGAATGAGAAGGCCACATCAGTGGTGTAACGTACGCGTGTTTGCATACACTAGTTGAATGGACTATAAAAATAATCTAGTAAACTAAAGTTCAAGATTTCTTCTTCTTCTTCTTTTTTTTTTTGGTTTTCGTGCAAAAGGTGATGAGGCTAAAATATTCATGTAGTTGGCTAATATTTCATTATTAAAAATACAAGTAGCCGTTACTTCTCATATTTTGGCTAACTTAAAGCACAAGTATATCTAGGTTGGTTGACATGTGCATGGTTTTGTTGGGCTAGGCTATACAGACATCGTCGACTAAGTATGCCTAATGATTTCTAAGATATCCTTGCATGACAATTAAAGCTAATAACATGAAATCCTTCATACTGAGGAACCATGGCACAAAGTTACATGTCGAGCTTCAGAGCAAACCACGTCAATTTCAGCACCATCAGGCGCCAGATCTCTTCCTGATCCTCACCATCAAGCCATTCTTCATGTGAAGGATGATTGAAAGCTTTGGCTCAACCACATGGCCTTCAACCACATCAACATGGAAGTTGCACACCATTGCAGCCGCTACCGCTTTCATCTGAGTGAAGGCCATGTCCTTCCCTAGACAAGTCCTCGGCCCGGAGTTGAATGAAAGGAACTTATAAGATGGCTCATGCCTCAACTTCCCTTTCTCTGAAATCCATCTCTCCGGCTTAAATTCTAAGCAATCTTTTCCCCATACCCCTTCCATCCTTCCCATAGAATACAAAACGAACAGTATCTTCGTTCCTGGCTGGGCTTTGTGGCCGCTCGGAAGGGCTTCGGATTGCAACACGCCTTTGTGCTCGAACGGAACCGGCGGGTATAGCCTCAAGGATTCGCACAAGGCCGCATGCAAGTAGACCAACCCTTTGAGCTCCTCGGCATCGAATAGGGTCATGCCATCTGAGCATGACCTCTCCTTTCGTAGCGACTTCAATTCCTCCAGGATCTTCAACTCCACACGCGGATTCTTTGAGAGCAACCAAAAGAACCATGTGAGGGCGGCACCAGTGGTGTCCCTCCCTGCAATCATAAAATTCATTGCTGTATCTCGAAGAAACTTATTCAATTCCATTGGATTTTCCACATCCACCACATGAAGGTCGTCACAATTATCAATATAAGATGATAATAGATCTCTTGGTGCCTCCTCATGGCTTCTTGATTTGTTCCTCTCCTCCTTTTTCTCGGCAATTCTTTGTGCTATGAATTGGTCAATCACTTCCCATGCCAGTGCCAATTTCTTCTCCTCCCCTATCCTGAACCATCTCTGCAACTTCCACCACGCCGGTGGCACTGTGTGCCGGAAGAGCAAGGCCGCCGTGGCATCGTCCATAGCCTTGGCAAATGGAACTGTGGGAAATCCGATAGAGAGGCACCCGGGGTCAACGCCAAAAACCAAGTAACAGGTGGCATCAAAGGTTAGCCTTAGGAACACATCTTGCAAATCTACTGCGACTTCTTGCTTGGCAAGTTGATCCAGAAGAGGGATGACTCCCTTCTCCACCTTGTTTCGGCTCGACTGCGACACGAAGGACCGAAACCTTTGATCACTAATCAGGCTATGGGCTTTCATCCTTTGGCTTCTCCATGACTCTGCGTCGGAATTGAAGATCCCATCGCCGAGGATGTCGAAGATCTCGGAGAAGTCGTCGCCCTTCGGGTAATTCAGGAAGTTGGCATTGAAGACATGGTGGACGTTGGCTGGGTCGCAGGTGAACAACATGTCCATGCCTGAGAACCACGGGCCACGGAAGAAGAAGGTGCACCCGCTCTCCTTCAGGACCATGGTGCCCCAGTCGTGGAGGTGGTGGAGGTGGGCAAGAAGGGCTGGAAACATCCCTACGAATGGCCAATTCACTGGGATCCCAGGCCCCTTCTTGGTCTTTTGGTAGCAGTAGAAGAAAAAGAAGCAAGTAACGGATATGAGGATCTCAGGGTATGTTTGCAAGAGGCATAGTGAAGCCACTAACAAACTGGGAGCCATTGTTGTTTGGGATCAGCTATTATGATGGGAATCAGAAGAAACGAGGCTCTATGTATGGACGAAGCTTCGTGTTTTACCCTGGTTTATGTAATCCAAGAGTTGGCTGGATGTGACCAAATATGTTTACGCGTCATTTCACCCGCGGTTGGTGTCGCAACCACTCGTGCTGTCTTCCTAATTGTTTTCCATATATATATATATATATAGGAGTTTCAACGTTGGTTTCAGAAATTTCATGGAGATAAGGTTCCGATACGTCATGCGCCTTTTGAAAAACCATTCTACACTACAACAGGACGGCATGATTTGACAAGACTTCTCCGTGAAGGGTTAATAATTTGAATCTTATCTTGTGGCCATAATTTTATATATATTAACGCTGAGGCACATCTAATAAAAAGGAAAAAACATGATACTTATAAAAAAAAGGCAAAAATATGATACGCCCCACAAAAAAAGAGAGAGAGAGGAAAACGTTGATTAAATTTATATTATATTATGCTATATGTAAACTGCAAAAACTTATTCAAATACAGTTAATACTTCACAAAAAAAATTTACTGTATCGTGCAAAAAGTTTAAAGGAGAAATATTATTCTCCAAACATTTTTATCCATATATATATATATATATATAGAGAGAGAGAGAGAGAGAGAGAGAGAGAGAGAGAGGTGGCAATTGAGTAATCCAAATCAAATCCGTGTGAAGAAAGGTAAACTTTCTTTTATGCAAAAGATACAACCTTTGAAAACCTCCATCCAATGGAAGACTCGGGTTATATCTTCCATGCGAAAAAATGATCGGGCTTCTATCATAGCCTCAACTATTAGATCTTATTTTATACATTTTCAACGTATAGTGTGAAATGTTGCGAATGGACAAAAAATTTTGTCATGCTTTAAAAATTATATAAAACATAATCTAAAAGTTGAGGTTGTGAAAAAAAAGAACAATCATTCTTTTGCATTTTGCATGAAAGATATAACTACAAAAGATATAACTATAGAAACAATACATGTCAATTTTTTTCACATAGCAGCAGGCAGCAGCTAAAAATTCCAGAGATTTCTACTTCAAGAAATAGTACAGCCAGCATGATAAATCTTTACAAATTAATGAAAGGAGGGACACAAGCCAGACGGATCATGACCGGACAAGTCTCATGCATCGTGATCAATAGTTTGTTGCTTCGATTTAAAGATGAATTGCCTTGACCGTCAAAACGTAGCGTTAATAAAATTTGAAAGAGCAATGCTGGGACCACGACCATGTTACATTTCACTTAACCAAATTATGTATTTTGTTGCCAACTTCTCAGGTCCACCAAGCCACGTCTCCTTTATTGGCACACGTTATGTAAACATTATTTTGTGGCCACAATTACGTGTTTTTCAATATATAACATTATGAAATTCAACTCTTATAATGACCAAACAATAATTATTTATTTAATAAATAATAATTTAAATAGGTAATATCCTATTGTTGTGGCCAACTTTTCGTCGTCTGTCGTCGAAATGAATACCTACAAAACAACATCCATACAGACCGGATTTGTGTCTGGCGGGAACCCTCCGATGTCTAAGTTAGAGAGAAAATAGGTGAACAGGAGTTGAATGTAAGCATAGCAGAGTTTTGGTCCATAGTTGGCTTATCAGTCCTGTTTCTCTTATCTTCCTTTTATAGATGAGATTTTCGTAACCGTCGGACGTGGTCCTGTATTTTATGCACTAAATCATCGAACGATAATCGCGTAGCGAATCGTTAATTTTACTGATCGCCCGTGATATGCGATCAGTAATCATCATGACGGTTATGGTATGTTGAGCAGATTAACCGACCATATGTCGGTAGAATTCATGAGCGACATCGACTAGTAGTTCTGTTATGTGATGGTCTAAATCGTCTGTTGTCGATCGATAGTAGTCAAATCATTAGTCGGTCATCGAAATAGGTCAGTGCGGTTCGCTTAGTTAGTCGATGAAGAGTCGAACGCATATTCAGTCGATGTAGAATCAGAGTTGTATGTCCGATCGGTCGGCTGTTGTTGAGTCGAAGTCAGTAGTCGGTTGAGAGTAGTGTCGGCCTGCTTGATCGATGTTCAATCGGTAGTCGCTTTCAGGGTCATGTCTGTTTGTGGGGCCAGAGTCGGGTGTCGGTTGGTCTGCGCTAGAGATCAGTCAGTTTATAGGGGTGATCGTTTATCCCAACATTGCCCCCCACTTTTGAGTCCAATGGTGAGTCATCGCGTGTATCGCCATGTGGTCAGTTACCTTGGACGAAAGGAGTTTTGTCTTTATGTCGAATCCCAACTTTGCCACCATATTCTCTAGAGTACGGTCGATCAACCATTTTGTCATCTTTAAGCTGTCGTATCAGCAGGAAGATTTGGTGTCAGACATCGTTTGCGGAAGGTGAGCCGAGCCAAGTGTTATATCAGAAGCCGAACCGACATCATGCGATTTGATTCTGACATGTAGATTTTCACCACATATCAGATATTATTGGGTCGGAGCTGTATACGCGGATGGAGGTGACGTGGTTTAATCTGGTGCAGGTGCGTCGAACCGTCGATCGATGACGGATCCAGATGCTACCAGTGTCATCATCCGGCGTGGTCTCGATCTGGCTGCTTTCATCTGGGTCGTTGGGCTTCCTTTATATAAAGGATCGCTATCAGCCAGGTATCCATCCCTCATTTTGTCTCTTCTGGTGGAGAGCTCTGCCAAAGAGCTGCTTTCGTGCAAAAATATTTCTTGTCATTTTCTCTTTGAGTGCTTTTGGATTTTTGATAGTTCTTCCAATGGGTGAGATTTCTGAGGGGGTGGTTGGTCGGAGATTCCGACCAACGACTCCCTGTCGGGCCCGGAGTTTTCTTATTCTCGGGTCCGATTGTTGATCGGTTTCGAAAAGGCATTGGCTTGGGCCAATATTAGCTTTTCACTCTTGGTGCCGATGGTGGGGTCAACGATCCGTTATCGTATATCTCGTATCCCATCTCAGCTGCACGATCAAGGTCATCTTCGACGGTGGATGAAAATCTGAAACCCTCCTTTAGCTCTTATACGAGGGGGTGTGGTCGTCGACCGGGTGAGACCCTCTCTGTTCCTATACGAGTGGGTCAAACTGTTGATATGGTTGGCCGAGCAATGTGATCGGTCAACCATCTTCACAGCTCAACTCGAGTTGTATCATCCCTCTAGCTGAAAGGTGGAGTTTGTCGGAGAAGCCAATTCAAGTGGGCCTGTCGATTCTTCGGTGGAACGAAAGGCGGCGACCAAGATTAGTCAGTATTTTTTATTCTCCTTTCGTAAAGAAAGATATAATCAGACTTCGGTCTAATTTTGTAATCTTTCTTTTTTGATAATGAAAGAAGTACTTTTGTTCTAAATGATCCTCTGTATCGTCGAGTCTGTAATGTCTGTTTGTAGGATAATCTCTGAATGTAGATCGTAGATCCGACCATTTCGCAGGCTTTGTAGAATCTGCTAGTTACGTAGTTTCTGACGTATTTAGTTAGGATAACGATGGTAAGTCGAATATCCATTATCCGAAGCTTGATCGGGTTAATACGTCGTATTGTTTGATAATCGATGGCAAGCCAAATATCCTCGACTGACTGGCCATATCGATATAATTTCAATCCGACCTTGGTCGTCTTGGTATTTTATCTTTTTAGTTGATATTAAGTCGGCAAATTAGCCAGCTGCTTTAATGGAGAGCTGACTATGAGGGCAGCGCAGCTTTTGTGGAGAAAGTCTACGTCACCGACACTGGCCTCCAGTTGTAGTCGGTGGGTCAGTTCTATGAGGAAATCAAAATATAGTCGGTGTCGAGATAGTCGATCCTCTGACTTTTACAGTGAAAGCCAAGCATATTCGATGTCGAGATGGTTGATCTTCTGGCATTTACAGTAAAAGTCAAAGTATATTCGATGTCGAGTAGTCGATCCTCTGGCTTTTACAGTGAAAGCCTGCATACTTGATGTCGCTTTAAAATCACAGTCAGGATATTGATTTTTGCAAGAAGACGAAATATAGTCGACACTAAAGTAGTTGATTCTCCGAGTAGTTGCATTCGGAAGGAAGTCAAGTAGAATAAAAATCCGTCATATTTTTATTAGCTAATTATCAAAACAACAACACATTGTCGTGAGGAGTTTAAATTCTTCGAACATCCTCTTCCGAGAAAGTTATTACATTGGGTTGTTGTCATTTCGCCGACTCTTCTTCGAGAGTTATCTCTCAATTTAGTTGCCTGAAGATCATATTGATGACTCCCACAGTCGGCTGATTATTTACAGCTTCTCAGTCGGCTGGGGCCGTCGGTTGGTTGGAGGTTGAGTCAGTGGATCCTTTCGATATTTTTTGAGATAGCCTCATCGTATCAAGGCCTCTATCTCGTCCTGGGTTGGATGCATTGTTCGGTGTCGTGGCCATGGTCACGATGAAACCGACAATGTTTCTTTCGATCGTGGTTTCTCGATGGCGCTTTCATCGATGGGGGTATCGTAGATATCCTATTATATATCGCCTTGGTTTGTTTGGTGCGGTCAGAAGCTCCTTCGTCTGCGTGCATGTATTTGTACGTGTACTTCAAGAGTTCAGCATATGTCCGAGGGAGAGTCTTATCCAGTGAATATTTGAATCGAGATCCCCTCAGACTCTTTTCATGATCGATATAGTCATGTCTTCGTTGAGATTCTTGACCTCGAGCGTGGCCGCGTTGAATTGGGCCACAAAATCTCAGAGTGTTTTGTCTCTCCTTGCTTAATCGAGAAGAGACTATCAAAAGTTCGTGGCGGCCTTCGACTGATGCTGAAGTGAATCACGAAAGAATGTTCTAACTGTCCGAAAGAATATATACTTCCTGACTGAAGCCGGAGTATCAGGCTTGAGCAGCTTTCGAAGAGTTACAGATAGTCGATACATAAGAGGGTGTCGTCACCCCCTGAATCGTCATGAGAGCCTTATAGCTCTCAAGTGGTCGATCGGATCGGTGGATCCATCTTATGGCTCCACCTGAGGCATCTTAAATCGAGATGGGATCGTTGGTCCAAGATGTGTCAAGAAAGTAGCTGACGGTGTGGAAGTCATAGTCGTTGGAGGACTTCTGACCTTCCACTTGAAGCTGAGCGAGTTAGCGATTGATCTCTTGGAATTTACGTTCATAATCATCGAATCGCTGTTGAGAAACTCTGAGGGTAGAACACTCGATGAGTTTGAAGGAGACATGGAGGGCGTTCGCGATCATTTCTCCTTCCTAATACCATTGAGATGGGAAGGAGGGGGAACGTCGGGAATGATGAGTGGCACGCTGAGAGTGCCGAGAATATCATTGTTCATCTCGATGAGGAAACTGAGATGGTCGCTCCGGAGAAGGAGATGTGATCGCCGTAGATGACGGGGCTATGCCTAGACGCACTGATTGTGCCTGGACGGACTGATTGTGCCATCGGTTGCTCTGTCGGTGGCTGTTGCTGCTGGGTTTGTTGCTGTTGGAGGCTTTTGACTGTCTCCGTGAGGACATTCATCTGCTACATGAGTGCAGTGATCTGGATGTCCGTGATGATCACAGGATATGAAGAACTAGCTCTGCTACTGGAGGAGGGGAAGGAACCTCTTCCTGATGGAAGAGTATCTCGCCGATCCGATTGCAGTAGAATACTAGATCCTAATTTTTGCCATAGTGAATATGATTGCTTTCTCCCTCTACCTGGTGCATCAATCTGTTGCGACCGACTCTCCATCGTCTGTCATCGGGAACGAACACCTGCAAAAAGCATCCACGCAGACCGGATTTGTGTCTGGCAGAGACTCTCCGATGCCTAAGTCAGAGAGAGAAGTTGGTGAACAGGAGTTGAATGTAAGCAATAGCAGAGTTTTGGCCCAGAGTTGGCTTACCAGTCCTATTTCTCTTACCCTCCTTTTATAGATGAGGTTTTAGTAACCATCGAACGTGGTCCGTATTTTATGGCGCTAAATCATCGGCCATAATCGCATAGTGAATCGTTAATTTCCACTGATCAGTCGTTATATGCGGTCGGTAATCGTTCGTGACGGTTATGGTATGTTGAGCAGATTAGCCGATCATATATCGATAGAACCGACATATGTCGGTAAATCCATGAGCGACCGTCGGTTAGTAGTTTTGTTATGTCGATGGTCTAAGTCGTCCGCTGCCATTAGCAGTAGTCGAATCATTAGTTGGTCGCAGGCAATAGTTGGTGCGGTTCGCTCAGTTGGTCGATAAAGAATCGGAACCGCTATTCAGCCGATGTAGAGCCGGAGTTGTATGTCCGATCGATCGGCTGTTGTTGAGTCAAAGTCGTAGTCGGTTGAGAGTAGTGTCGGTCTGCTTGATCGATGTTCGGTCGGTAGTCGCTTTCAGAATCATATCTGTTTGTGGGACCAGAGTCGGATATCGATCGATCTGCGCTGGAGATCAGTCGGTTTATGGAGTCGGTCGGTTTATCCCAACAACTATACTTCATTATGTTAGTTCTAAATAATTACAGTGGAGACATATTTGAATAAATACCATGTAGCTAAATATTTGCACAAATTGCAATTATTGCAATCATCGTAATGTTCAACCTTAATTACAAGAGATTTTCTATAACAGGATTATGGCATTATATACTTAGGGGTGTTTAGTATAACAAGATCATTCCTATTATTTTATGGGTGAAAGTGATGATACCACTGCATCTGATTGATAATACTATTAGCTAGTATACTATATCAATATACTATTAGTATATTACATCAAATTATAGATAGTATATATATATTATATTATAATATATTATTAATTATATTATTATATTATATAGTGATAATTTTAATTATATTTAAAATATATTATTTACTTTATATTATTATTATAATTATGCTTTATATTTTGGCAGAGCACTCCGTTTCTTCAAAAGATAGGTTGGTAAAAAAAAATAAAAATAAAATAAAATAAAAAAGAAGAAAAAAAAAAAGATGGAGGAGGAGGAAGAAGGAAAAAAAAAGGGGGCGCCAGGTTACTGATAGGACATACAGGATGTGCCAATTTGTTTCACGGGCCAAGCCTCACGGTGGAAACAAAGTACCCACAATATTATGTTTTCAGCATCAATCGTTGAGGACTGCCACATCTCGCACGGATTAGTTCAATAAAGTGGTGTGAACAAGACCATTCTATCGTTATTTTTAAAAAAATGTTGGAAAAAAAAAAAAAGCACGCATTCGATTTGCAATCACAATAAAAATTAAATAAATTAGAATAAAATTTAAAATTATCATATCCCACATGTATTGGGCTCGTAATCAAAATTGTAATCGAACACTGAATAAAATTTAAATACTAGTAAAAGGTAGAGATTGAATTTTTGAGAACTAGAGCATTTGCATCCTCTGGACATTGGTACGAAAATGGTATTTTCTCCAACCGAATAGTTGATATAGAAATAATTCTTATTTTCATTCCAAAATTTGGTCCCTCAACCAAATATGCCGATCCGTGTTGGGTTTTAGCAGGTACAGGTAGGTGTCTCATCCATTTGGTTAACTTACATATTAAGTTTGGATGGGATTTCAGTTGAGACCGATTGATGGGTATTTGATCAGGTCTACATACGAGAAATTATATGTGATAGATATAAAGATGAAATGCATAAAAAGGATGGGCACCAATCTTTCTCAGATTGGTTGATCTCCTACCTATCCCTTGTAGATATGAGGTAGGTGTCTCATTTATTTCATCTCAGTGGATCTCTACTTGTATGCTAGCTAACCATGTATAGGTTTTCAACCGAAGACGATTGATATTGTTAGAATTTTATATAAAGTGCATGCATGTGTATTTAAATTTTTTTTTAAATAATATGATAAAATTAAGATTAAAATATCTTTTAATCTAATATATGCTTGCATAAAACATAGAATGCATAGATTTACTCCATATGTTGAAATTGAACACATGCTGAATTTTATGCTGAAATTAAATATGTGATCGAATCACATATCTGTTTCACTTTTTCTTTTTTCGAATCTGAATATGGAAGAAGGTAGATTCTTTCTTAGCTACGCAAATGTCTGATCTCTATGAGTATCCACTCGAGATCAGTTTGGAACAGCCCTCTATGGTGTTGATCTTTTTTCTCCAATAACGATCACTCTACGAATCTGAATAAAGCATGGATCGCGATCAACTCTTTGATTATTTTCTTAATCTTTTCTTCTCTTCTTTTTTTGCTCTTTTTTTTTGATTATGCAGCAACCAAGGTTTGAAAACAGTACCTAAGAAATATCGCCCAACAGTTTTGGGCGTTGAATGATGGAGCACCCCCAACAATGCTTGGGCGTTAGAACTAGAAGGGGAGAAGAGAGAGAGGCATTGGCAGCTTGTGGAAGGCTTGGAGCTTGCTGAAAATCTAATGCTAAGATCCTTAGAGAAGAACCCTTTAAATAGAAAAAAATTTGAATTCTATTCAAAATCAAACAGCCCCTTAATGTGAGTCCTACTCACATTAGGAATCCTTGTTGCGTCCTTTCTTTGACCATGTCTAGGAGAACCATGGTTGACGCCCTCTAGGCCTCTCTCTCACACTCCACATAGGGCTTGCAAGATGCTCCTTGTTGGTCCTACACGCCATCTCCATGTGGGCACATCCCAACTTGATCAAATCAAGTGGCGCCCTATGCAATTCAATCAAGAAATTGATTA
The DNA here is from genome assembly GCF_000442705.2 of Elaeis guineensis. Lineage (NCBI taxonomy): Eukaryota > Viridiplantae > Streptophyta > Magnoliopsida > Arecales > Arecaceae > Elaeis > Elaeis guineensis. Next base: position 5,547,430 of record NC_025996.2, on the reverse strand, counting down.
ATGGCTTGAACCCTTAATCCATATGATCCAAAACCTTAGGCACCCAATAATTGGAGTCTAATAAATTTAATTCATTTAGATTATTAGTAGGTAATTAACTTGAATTAATCTTATCAAATAAGTAATTCAAATATAAAGAGAAAATTGGATTCAATCATATGCTAGCAAGATTATCCTAAATTCAATAGAATTTTTCTAAATCCAATTGAGACTTCATAAGTTCACTTACTTATTTCAGGTCTAATCTCTTTGTTGTGTGACCCCATAAGTTCAATTATATCTGATAATGAGATATACCATGATCTCTATCATAGTATTATTGAAACTCTTTTCAATGGATTGAAATGATTCCACTCTAACTCAACAAGAATCATCTATCCTGAACAATTCTATTGAGCTCTCACAATCCATCAATGACATCTAGCAGTATGTAGTGGCAACCCAGCAGATCGAAAAAGAATCTCAAGGTATAGTTCTTATGTGATTCAATCTCTCTATTGTAAATTCCGACTAGATAGTAGGTCATGGATAAATCGTCAAACCTTATCATCAGTCATATGATAGATTCGATTAGCTCAAGTCTAATTGTGATTCTCATAAATACTCTTTTCATCAATCACACTGCTGTGGCCACAGATTTATGGATTTAGCCTCTCAAATCTCATAGGACTGCTCCTTTCTATCAAGATCAATAGATTCTATTTAGATGTGCATCCTACTCCTATAGTGGACCAACTATCATCAATATCCACTACAAGGACTCAATGAGGTCATGTTTATATGTCAGTCAAACTCCAACAGTCACACTGTAAGCAACCGTGCCATCGTAGGTCAAAAGATTATTCAAACAACTACAGTATCGAGACGATCACTGATGATTGAGCAGAAATTCAAGTAATCTCTTATATGGTCACACTCAGTACTAGTTATTTTCTAACAACTACCCACACTCATCGTTCAGTATTTCTATACTGTAGACCTGAGACTCATCTATCCCGAAAAAAACGATCTGTGTACCAGTATATCCGGATCGATCACCATCCTCATAATGCTACTATGACCGGGAGTATTTAGAAATTTTATATATGCCTCTAATTTTAATTCTTTGAAAATATATATTGAAGTATTAATTTATGAATAATTTAAAGACACATCAAATTTGAATGAAAATAAAACTTATCCTTTTATTGATCAAATCAATATTTTAAATATAAAATTATATTTTAAAATTATTATAATATATCAGGCATATTAGTTTTTAGGCATACATCCAACAGATATACAATTGAACACGTTTGGATAAAAGTTTGAATAGCTAGATACTATATATAAAATTAAAATTCTGTGAGGTGGGCTACGATTTTCTTTTTTTTGTTTTGCTGGCATCTTTAATAGCTAGTCATATCCATAAAATAACAAAATAATCCTTACAAAATTCAGGTGAGCTTAGATTGGATTTTGTCACGATCCAGAACAACAAGCAACTCACGTTAATCTGCTGGAGAAGGATTGCTTCAAGAACAGGAGAAATTATATCCTACATCATGTGCACCACACGACTGTGCACTTAAGCAATCATCTCATCTGGTTCCTTTGGTTCCTCTGGACCTGATTCATCATGTCCTTGTCCCAGTGATTGGCCCACAGGAACAAGATGAGGTGCTTGGTGTGTTATACGGCTATATTGGTGTATTTAGTGTAGCATATAATTTCTCCCAGAGCAATGCTACACTGACATAAAAAAGATAAACAATCATGATGAACAACGGTTGATTCCTAAATTATTTATTCATGTGAGGCCTACCACCTCTGCACTTGGCCCTTGACCCTAAACAGGTCTCATTGCTATTTTGTTTGCATTAATGCTAGCATTTTCCTTGCATCAACATCCAAGCTACAAAAGGTTCTATGTTAGGGCAACTCAGGTTTAGATTGGCTTGAGATCAAGCGTCATGGTTGAGTAATAGATAGCGTGTGTTTGATTTTGGATCTTTATCTAGCCCAGACAGATGGAAGAAAAAATAAGTGGAAATCATTTTGAGTATGTTTGGCTCACAACCAAGGTCAAAATTAGAATCAAAATTGAAATGGATTGAAATAAAAATCGAAATGACCATATTTTGCAACATATTTCATTCGTGATAAGAATTGAAATCAAAATCGAAATAGGATTTGAGTACCAAAGGAGAGTCAGTATTAGATTTTGAAGGATTAGAATATTCTCATTTCCTTCTAGAATCGAAATTGAAACGAAATTTTTTCCAACCAGATAGCTGGAATAGGAGTCACTCATTCCCATTCCTATTCCAGAGCCCAACTCCCCCAAACCAAACATACCCTCAAATCATTTGAGAGTCTATGGGACATTCATTTAGTGGAGCAACCTTGCACTGGCGAAATCTAAACAAGAGATGCATGAGTTGTAGTATCAATCTTCTGAAATCCTAAATTTTTTGCATGCAACTACAAGAAAAGAGGGCTTTATCATGCTTTATTTTTGGTGAATTAATGCTTGGTATTAGGATGAATCAGATAGAACATACAACGTTTCAATACTGGATTAGATCTTGAATTTATTCTTCATGCGTCTTTTGGATTAAATCCCAAACTACTTATCTAGATGTAAGATCGGAGTTTGTGCAATCCACAAACAAGTGATGTTTGGGATGGATAAATATGGCGAATTTTGCATGAAATACTGTTGGTGTATAACTTTTAAATGCTTAAATCCATCATGATGTTCATGCTAGGGTGAGAGTTGTAGTCTTGTAGAGAATTATGAGTTTAAGTCACCCAAAACAGTGGATGGTGTTTATGCAGGATTTGCTAGCTAACCAAGGCAGGGAAGTTGATGGGATTTATGTCTCATTAGTCTTCTAAGCCGAGCTCCAGAATTAGAGCTAATATGTATGCAGTGACATCTAGTTGATTTTAATCTTTCTCCTGTAAAGTAACAACAACAGTTTCTAATGATGATAATAATGTTAATGATAATTTGTTAAAATATACTTCAGGAACGAGATCGACACTGAGGCCTCTATTTCTTGTTGCGATGGATTAGATGGTCAATTTATTGGATGGCTATCCTGTTTGGCTTTTAGGAATCATCAATCACTGTCGTCCTCCGATCATAAAGTTTGTCTTCTACATCAAGCATCAGTACTGATGGCCATTAGTATGCCATCGGCAGGTAATTGCTTTTAATGGCTACGTAATTGACATCTACCAAAAAATGGCTATGCTTCATAATATCTGAGATTCCTTGTATGACCATCATTGTCAATCTTTTTCTAAGAAAGTTCTTGACGTTGTCAATCTGTCGTAGTAAAGATAAATCCTTCACCGCTTGATCTCTAGGAGTGTTCGATCATCTTTCTTCCACACCTACTCAATTGAATTGATCTCAAACTGATTGAACATCAACAAACCGTTTCCCGGGTTTTGATGCCTTCTCAGGTACCCGTTTGCACAAGAAGACTTGGTTATTAGAGATCAAGACAGACAGAGACGTGGTAGTTATCTTGTGATATCAAAACCAAAATAATAATCAAATGCAGTCCAGTTCGCCGCTTGAAAAGATTTTATATGGTTCCAAAAAAGCTTCACTTGTGTCTTCTGCAGGAAAGAATGATTGATCTTCTTCTGCAACAGTTGGATCGCACCATGCGCAGTTCTCAAAGCACTCTGAACTTTTCCTTGATTACCTGAGCAGATCTTGAAGTGGTTGTTACACGATCCAACTGTGGATTTGTGGGATGGAAGGTGCATGGACTGGTAAAACTTCGCCACACCATTTACTCCCCAAGTGTGGTTATTGATGGACTGGCACTTGGGGACATACCGCATCAATCGCCATGGAACTGTTGCTCTCGGCAGAAAGGGAGTGGTGGTGGGAAGCAGCACTCTGTAGATTAATGATTAATGCGTCTGATCACCTGCAATTAAACACCCATGAGAACACACGAAGGAGCCAAGGGACTACGGGTTGCAAGAACCATTACTTGGACTAGGTCTTTACTTCCCAACTAACTAGACGAAGCCCACAAGTCTCACTTGTTTGCCAGTGGGAAAAAGCGAGTCAACTATCGCTCAGTACGAAGTTATCCATAATAATTTTCATGGATGCAAATTGCAAGGGTTATGAATTGTTAGACTGGCCAACGATAAGTCCAAGAGTGGATTCAAAAAACTCTGAAAAGGAGTGGTTCAAGGAAAAAAGCAAATATAAATGAAACGAAAAAAAGTTTGAGATTCATGAAGAGAAGGAACAACAAAAGGAAAAAGGAAAAAACAAAAAAAAAAAAAAGGAAAAAGTAAATGACTACTCTAACTTGTTTTTGCAAAGATTTCATTTTCTTAACTGTTTCAACTGTTTTCCAATGGTTCCGCACTCATTTGCTTAGTCTTCCTATATGGAGTTTACAACAATACCATACAATCCACTACACATGTTCCTTGGCTGTATTTTATTCTATACAAGTTGATCTCTTTTGAGGTTTTTACCGAGTTCTTTTTATTTCAAGCCTCGCACATGTATGTTATGAATTGTCAGAGTGGCCACCAACAAGTTCAAGAGTGGATTCAAGAAAATCTTAAAAGTAGTAGTTCATGGAAAAAACAAAAAATAAAAGAACGTGAAAAAAAGTTTCAGATTCATGGAAAGGATGGAAAATAAAAGAAAAAAGATAAAACAAGGAAAAAACAACAGGAAAAGGAAAATGTTTACTCTAACTTCATTTTCTTTCGTTTTTGTAGGGATTCATCTTCTCGACTGTTTCAACTATGTTCTTTATTCTGGTACGCTTGTCACTGTTGTCTTATGTCACTGTTTCAATTGTGTGCCGTTTACTTGTTGTCAACCTTTTTGGGCCTTTGTAATCTCCTTTAGTTTCTGCTTCCTCCAACGGGATGTCCATATGTTAGTTCTCTCTGCCAACGGACTGTCATTTCCACCATGGCCTCCAGGATATGGGGCTATTATAAACTTGCTCTCTTGTGGCATTGGTTTCTTCCTCTCTGGTTCACCTGAAGGGTATGTTAATCCTTTGATACTATCTCCCATGGACGGTTGCTGGACTGCATCAAATATTCAGTTTTATTGGCTTCATCAACGATCTGATGGTTTCATCTTCATGACTACTCTTATATGGTTCTTATACTCCCAAGGATGTTACTACTATATGTGCTCTTTGTCAATACATACTTTTCAGGCGCAATTCAGGGCCAATATACAATATACATTTCTTCCTCGAGCTGCCTCTGTTATTTCGTTTGTTGCTGTCACCTCCACTTCCTCAACAATTCTCATGCAACCTGCTCTCACCGGCTGCTTCCCTCAACCGTTCAGTTTTTGGCTTACTATGTTACATATGTTATTTTGTATATGCTTGCTTTCATCTTTCTGCTCCTAACTATGTTACCCAATTATCTATTTTTGTATACCTACTCCTATTCTTTTGTACCGGTCTCAGGGTTGCTCTTTTGTGTATCTTGCAACCTGGTGGGTTTACTTTTCTGCATCTTTGGACTTGCATGAATAAAGCTTCTCCTTTCCACCAGAAAAAAAGAAAAAATCATTTGTCTTTTACCTCCTTTTGCTCGTTGCAAAAGCACTAAAATTAAATTCAATGTGTACAAGATATTTATATCTCACTCTTAACTGGAAATTGTATAAGCATGATACCCATATCTCAGTCTATCTAATAGGAAATTGTATAAGCATAATCACAGGTACATTTGGACACTTCTATGGCGCCTGCACAAAATTGCATCATCTCATCTCCCGCTATTTATCCTTCATTGTGCCGACCGCTAATTAAACTGATTACCAGCATTTTGCCAGAGCCTATTAGCAGGGGAGGATGATAGAATTCGCAAGCACCTGAACAAGTTTAACTTCAAGCATAAGAAATGCAAAAGATGGAAGTCTACATGACCAAAAATGACTGAAGAAGACAAACAAGAAAGTTCATATCGTCAAAAGATAGCAAATGAATGCGGCAAGCCCATTCAAGGCAGCAACTAAATCTTCTATTTTACTGAAACAAATAGTTTAAAGGCATAAAAAAGGCAGGTCATTACTAGTTATGGTCCCGGCAACCTATCATACACAGGGTAAACTAAAAGCAGACCTTTAATCTTGTTTTTAGCCCACATGGATGGGCCCATACTCGAACCAGCACCATTGCGCTTGTCAGCCAGAGCCTCCCTGGCAACCAACAGATATGAACAAAAGAAACATCAAGCAGCAAACTAGAAACTCAATGATAGAAAATAGTGGATAAAAATCCGACCAAGCAGAAGACATAGCCCCTCAAGCTCCATTTAATTGACTCAAAAGTTAGCAAGTGGCAAGAAGTGGATGGTTCCTTCGGATAACCAAATGGTCTTGACAAAATTAAGCATGTGAAAAATTATATCCTTCAATTTTCAATAGTAGAAATTTGCTGCAACCTAAATTGACCAGATTCAAAAAAACAAAGGTAAAAAATGGAACTGCTTAAAATGCTTCTTGGTGCCTGTGATCCAAATGGAAGCAAGCTTAAAGAGCTGCCCTGCTGCAGTCTTCTTCCTTGGAGTTGCTTGAGTTCCTGAAAGATAACAACCCAGATGATTAATAAAAATATGATTAGGAAAAAATGAAACCAAAACGTTCAAAAGTTGATACTAAAGTTTCTGCACGAACATAGCCAGTGATCACACAAACAACAGCAATATGAGGAAATCACAAAAGAATTGAACAATGCCCTGAAGCAGCAAGTGGGCAAAAGAAATTCACAGGTAAATACAAAAGATAAATAAACATGGGCCCTTTGTTATACAACCATATATGCGAAGGCTAAATGGACCGCATATATGCTGCTCAAAATCAACTCTATGATCTGATTGTATCTTTTGCAGCACCTATAAAGGAGTAATACCTTCTCTGAAATTGCTCTTGAACCTTCGAGGCAGATGACGAAGATACCTCATCCTTCCCGTGCCTGTTGTCTTTCTCCTTATGGCCTTCACGCTCCAATTATCTGTTCCAATGATAACAGATATATGTTGCTGATTAAAATCACGTCATAGTAAAGTTAGGTGCCAGGTTGTCCTATCAATCAGGATGAGGAAGAACATAACATGAAGCAACTAGACATCACTTGATGAGAACATGTCACACATGCATTTAGCATGAAAATTATATAAGAAATCCTTGATTGACAAACTTATGAAAATCATGGAAAACAACAAAATTAGAAGTATGCATGAGCAAACTGCCAAAAAATTGCTGGGGGTAATGTGCTTGGGCCAAAGGATAAGTCATCGTATAATGGACCAAAGGTAGCCTAGAATATATCATGAGACAGAAAAATATAATAGCAGTTGCATAAAATTAAGATGTTGTTTGCTCACTTAAAAATTAAAAAGAAAATAGGCTGATATTCAGACCTTCTATCATAATTAGCTACTCAATACTGAAATTTCTATATATTTTATAATACAACAACCTAACAAGTGAAGAGCACAGAAAAAAACTGAAGCCAAATACTATAAGCAAATATTTCATGACGATAGTACTTGACTAACACTTTGATATTTAGCAGTTTAAGGCATATTCAACAATCTTGGACAATTAAAATGGTTTGCAAAATGCATGAACACGCTAGCTGTTAACTTATTTCACATAACCCATTGCTAATTCATTTTGTGTTTGAAGAAAAAAAAAAACTAATTTCACCTCCATCAATGTTTATCAGGAGAAGGAAAAACCTGTTCTCATCCATGAAATGGCAATAATGACATAAACAAATCCATGGACACTTCTGCCTCGAACTTCAGTCCATGTGACGGGAAAAAGGTGAATATTCAATTATAAATGAAGATTTAACTGTATAGCCTAGAGTTTAAGGTTTCTAGTTAGATATCCATGAATCCTAATTTTATTAATAAATTCTAATTAACTGACAATTCAAGGGTTAAAACATTCAGCCGTTATTGTCATAATGTGGAATCAGTACCTTGAATACATACTTTAAACTTTAAACCATTGAAAAAAAAAAAAAAAAATGGCCGTCCATCTCACACATGTAATACAAATATATACATACATATACACATCACAAGAAAAAAACATGCATCATGTATGCATATACAAAAGATACGCAAGTTGGCTCTTGGTTGCTGATTATCAGATGTGCAAGTTTGCTCTTGGTGCTGATTATCAGAGCTACAGAAACTTTAGATATTCACATACTGCAGCTCAGCAACCAATGCTATACAGTTGTCTTTACTTGAGCCATGACTAGACCAATTTAGGTGCAAATTTATGCTGTGGTGCTGCATCTCAACTTACATCCAAGATGGTCATAGGTTGAGATGCAGCTATTAGCCCTGCCTTGGAGTGAAAATGCAGCCCTTATCAACGATTGTCATCCCATTCCAATCTATATCTGGTACTCCCCTCTTTCCAATTCCTGCATCACACCCCTCCATCTTCCTTACCACCTTCTCTCCAATCGACACTGCAAAGGATTTCCTTAACCCCAGGAATCCCAGCAGCAGCATCCTTCATAAGCATTCCAAGACTCCACTAACATGTTAACTTCCAATTTAATATTGATCATTCATCACTCAACAGAGTAGTTTGTTGCACTATTTTTTTGCATAATTTGTAGTACGAGTTACCACTTTAGTGATCAACAATACTGCACCAAAACAGATCATCAATAAATGATTAACTGCTTCCTCATTTATCTTTTTCCTTAGACATGTCCACATGGAATAAAGTAAAATTTAAAAAAAAATGAAAAAAACAGTTTTCATTTCAAATGATAGGACCCCTTATCGGAAGAAAAAAAATGAACATCTAAAGCGATGTACGCACATATACCTGTTCTTCTAATAAAGTATTCGATTTACTGGGCAAATTACAGAGAAACGGCACTCGATTTTTATAACAATACCAAAAATATTTTTAAAAAAAATTCAAGTAAGCGCAAACAGGCAAAGCACATCAATGTTCCAAGCAACGCATAACGACTTACAGAAATTTATCAAAAACTAGCACTATAAAAAAAAAAAGAATTACGTGATAAATTTCATTTATTTTCCAGCAAAGAGAATCCCTCAAATCCATCTTCTTAAATGAATTTCTGATTAAAACAATTTATTTGAATCCATGGAAAATTTTTAAAAAGACGCCCAAAAAAAAAAAAAAAAAAGCGATCAAGATCGGATCGGCGAGAGCACTTACACTTGCGGATTCGAGCGGCGGGGTATCCGCAGGAGGCGCAACGGCTCTTCTGGAGGTGGAAACTCCTGCGGCCGCACCTGACGCAGAGCGTGTGGGTCTTGTTCCTCCTCTTCCCAAAGCTCCCCGTGCCCTTCCCCTGCCATCAAACCATACAAGAAAAGATAAGGCAACGTTCAGAACTAGGGTTAGCGGAGAACCGAGAGAGAATTACCATTCCGGAACGGTGTTCTCCCCGGTCGCCCCTTCTGAGGTCGGCTTGGCGGCGGGCAAGAAACACGAGCGCGCACTCACCGAAACCCTAAGAGGTGATTCCAGCACCACATCTTATATACTCTCGCCCTCCTCTTTTGCCCTTTGAATCTGGGTGAATTACAGGAATGCTTGGTCAAATCCAATGGCCGAGATTGGAGATCAACGGACACGCAAATTCTCACCTGGCCGTTCGGCAGGCGGTGCATGGAGGAAACATGGTCCACCAAGGGTTATTGTAAGTCAGCCCGCTCCCATGGCTATCGATATATCTAATCCTCGCGTAATTACATATACTAACTTATATTTTTTTTCCCTTTTTTTTTACTAATTTTGTAGTATATAATAATAACATACTTGATGTCAGATATATTTATTTTTGATATATTCAATAAAAACATGCCAGAAAATGGCATTATTTCATATGCATTTTACATATTTTCAAAGAAAAAATTAATTAGCCTAATTCCAATAAATTTGATTTTTACTTCTGAGGCATTATATTTTCGCTGGTATTTTCATCTTCAAGTATTTTCTTAAGGTTTACTATAATTTATACTAATTTGGATGAATTTTTTGCTAAACAGATATTTACTTCTCATGATATTTTTCTTTTGGATTTTGGTCTTCAAGTATTTTCTTAATATTTATTATAATTTACACTAATTTGGATGATTTTTTTGCTAAATAGATATTTATTTCTCCATAATTTTGCTTGATTAAAATTAATGATTTTCCATTTCAAATTGTATGTATATGAATTGTTTTTATTTTCAAATTCTTGTTTCCATTTTTTTTCACTCTTTATTGAAGACTAAAAATATTTTTTATTGGAATATGTTGTTTGATTTGTATAGTGCTTTATATTTAAAATTACAAAGTATCATCCAAATTAATCCACTTTTTGACTTATTTGTTCACCATCTTATATTTAATTTTCTTTTAGCTCCATGAGCTATTCCTTTGATTTCATTTTGTTTTTAGTTACTATACCATTCTATAATTGATTTGGTGCATTATCGATTTCTATCTTCTGACTTTGCCTTATTACATCTATTTTATGGTTTTAAACTTGTAATATATACTTTAGCTATTCTCCAATAATATTATACTTTTTATTAGATGAATCATCTCATAGAGATAATGTCTACAATAAATAATTATAGGCAAATAGAATTTTAGGTGTTTTGAATATTTTTTAAAAAATTATACATTTATAACAACAATAATAAATAAATGATTGGATAATATAGTATGACTATAATTTTTACTATATCTATCGATATATTTATATTCTATTACCATTAGTACAATAGTTTTTGGATTTTTTATATTTATATAATATGGTACCAAATTTTACCTAATTATCTAAATATAATTGATATATGATGAATAGTATAATATATTATTAATTACCATATACACGTTATCATATCAAAATATTATACTAAATAAGAATTATCATGATATTTTACTAATGGATTATAATAAATATATTATAGTTTACCATATCAAAAATTTATTATAATATAGAAGTACATAATATAATTTAGAAACTTAACAAAAATAGATCAGATATTGAAATTATTTTGAATGTACTTTATATGAACTAAAAATTATATTGTTATCATTTTAGCTGAAATTTAACTTCATGAGTAAAAACTATTATGTGAGGTAGTGTATTTTCTATATATTTCACATGTTTGAAAGTGTTGACAACGATAAAAACTAACTTTATATTTTTTTTTGATAGGCATTGAAAATTTGATTCAATGTGGCATGTAAGAGGAATTTTAGTAGCGGATATGTCTCTCGGCATTAATGATTTATTTTTAATAATAAAAATTGATTTTGTTTTTTTTACGAGCGTTGAATGTTTGGTTCAATATGGAATAGGAGAAGAATTTAAATAGAGAACATCCCGCTTCATATTAATCATTTATTTAGAATGTGAGGACATAATTTTAATTATTTTTTAAAAAAATAAAAAGATATATTTTTTATTATTAATTATTTATTATAAATGGGAGAATGCAATATTAATCATCTGCCTTCTCTAATTATTTGGTCAAATTTTATGTATATGAAATTAAATTTTATTTGCCCATATAGTCTGAGTCTCTAAATTAATTTTTGTTTATCCAAATAATGGACGGTGAGTTTTGCACAAACAAAATTTTTATTTTGTTGATATATATATAAAAGAAACGGGATGACGTCTTGGAGGTCAGCCAATCACATCCATCCGTTTGATATTTCACGCACGACTCCCACCTTCTGCCGCTATGTCCGATGCTCCCCTCCGCGCTTTGAAGCACCATAAAAACACCGTCCGTCGGTGCAAACTCCCAACCGAAGCGCAGCGAGCGGGCCAGCGAGTGTGAGAGAGAGACAGAGGCCTCGCCCCCTCCGTACGCTTCACGAGATCTAGGGTTTCTAAGACCAGGGCTAGGGTTCCGATATCTCTACGTCGCCGCTAGAAACATGCTCTCATGGAGGGACAAGGTGGCGGACAAGCTCTCCCGTCTTCTTGCCGACTCACCGTCCTCTCTTTCCCCTCCGGCCGCCGGTTTTTCCCCCATCGCTGACCATGAGTCTCAGGTAATGCCTCCTGCTCGATCCTTTTCCTCTTGCTTCCGGTTCTTGCGAAATGTTTCACCTCTTCTTGCGTGATGGGTCGCGGAATCTGATGGTGCACTGCCTTTTCTTGCCTTCGATTTCTCTAATCGTAGTGACTTCAAGTTGACATCAAGAAAAGGTAATGTGTTTCTGTTGATTGACGTATTCTGGATTAAAGCTTGTGTGTGATCAGATGAATTTTGGAGGGGCATTCGTTCTTTCTTTTTAATCTTGATTCTTGGAATTGTAGTTAATTATATATTTTTTTTTTCCATGATCATACGCTGTTGGACGGATGCCATCGGTAGGGCTCTGCGTTTGTCTTGAGTTTCTTGATAGAATCGGTGGATGCTGTCTATCTTGTTTTACGAGTACATATCATGCTATAGGCTTTTAAAATATCAAAAATGATCGATTTGATGCCTTTACGTCAGGGCTTGTGATTTATTTTCTCGTCATTATAGTTTGATCTTTGATCATGCGAGCTTGGCAGGCATATCATAGTCACAAAGATTTTTACAAAAGGACGAGAGAAGCAAGCCTTTCTGCTTAAACATTTGAAGTCCCAATGCCAGATTAAGGACTTAGCATGGGGAAATTTCAACAACAGGGAAGTTCCAAAGGCCATGTTATTCAGAAGTGAGAAGCAGCAAATCCGATTGTTTTATGAAAGAAAAGGGAGCCAGTAAGTCAACTGAAAGGTTGGAATTGGGAGTTAAGGATTATGAAGATTTTTGTGAATTCTTGGGGATTTTAACTTGTCGATAATCAAGGAAAACTTTGCAGTGGTGGCTATTGCATTAGTATTAGCTTAAGGTTTAAATTAGGTTTATCTTAAGTTAGTCATAGCTAAACTTTTCTGTGGGTCTGTTTAAAGATTCCTTCATGGTGTTAACTAAGAAGGATGTGCCTTTTGTCTTAAATGACATATAGGTTAACCCAGATTTTCCATGACAACCTATATATTCCACTATAAATTACTCATAGTTTTATATCCTAACAGTGACAACTTTAATTCTACAATTATGCTTCACTAAAATGAATCTTAACCACTCATATGAAGACACAAAAAAGAGTGCAATAAAAACTAGGGCTGGTAATTGAGATGGAGTGATTTCAGGAAATTTTGGGAAGCAAATTTTGAACGGTAGTTGATGTCTGAAACAGTACCATTTAAATGTGCTTAGTTAACCCATAAGAACATGAAACAAAATGAGTGATAACTAGGGAATCAGCTCAACATTAACATTTCCCTTTTTCTATTTGTTCTGTTTTAATTTTTAGTTTTTCGATAGCCAGATCAGCAATAGGTTTTAGTTCTTCAGACACTTAGATCAGGAATAATTTTATTTATGTTTTGACTTATGGGTTTCATTTAACTATATAAACAAACCTCAATATGTATTCAGACATCTATATGCAAAAAAGTGTTCCTTAAGCTTTTAGTTTGCTATTTGTTTTTTGTACGGGATATTCTGCGGCAAATGAAATAACCATAGTGGTTTAAAATTTTCATTAAGTAATTGGGATTTAAAAGAAGGTTCAGCCAATAGCATATATGTGGATCAGTGAAATATGAAAAATCTATCCCTGGCTATTGCATGAATCCCTTAGAAGAAACTGTTGTGAAAAAAAGTTTCATCATAGCACTGTTATCTGCTTTGTCTTGATTAATGATACAATGCTTCTATTTTGAAAATGTTATTGAGAACAATATTGTTAGCTTTAACTTGAATGATGATTCTTGGATTAGGACTTGATCGTCTTATGTTTTCACCCTTTTGATTTCTTTAACAAGTACATTTCCTGGCTTTCCATGCCCATCATATTTTGGATATCTCAATCATTTCTTTCTACATGAGATCTGCATGACTTGCTAGTTAACAAGGGCATTTAGAGAAAATAATCTTTTAATTATTGATGAGACCAGATGATGAGAAGGATTTGCAGAATTCTTGTGATACTTTTGTTGATAACTTGTATCTTGATCTCCTCATCAATGTTGAAAATTTGACGGTTCTTCTGAAGATGTGAATTGAATTTTTTCATGCATTCAAAACCTAACTATGATGGATTGATGGGTATCAATCATGTCATATATGCTTTAATCCACTTTTTGGTTGCATAACACACTTCAGCTGAACCTCTTTCCTGATCAAGCAATGAAGTAATTAATTAATGAGTAAAATGACTGCATGATGCAGAATTATCCATTTCCATATCCCAAGATTGAGTTGATGCATGTTGCAAAAATATCCACTTCCATATCCCAAGATTGAGTTGGTGAGTTAATTTTAAAAGAGGATGCAAAAGAGTCTCTTCAAAAACATGCATTTTTCTAGTTTAACATTTTATTTACTAGTCCAATTACCCTATCTTAACATGATGAGGTGCTGAGCATTTAACGATGGATCTATCTTATCTGTTTTCTAGGAATGTCCAATACATTCCTGGTAAGAATTTATTTGATTTATATAACTTATCTTTTATAGCATGGGTTATAACACTCTATTCTTGAAGTTTGATTGTTACTTGCTTAACAAAAATTCAGATTCTAGAACAAAGCAGGGCCCACTAATGATCACATTTGCATATTTTAGTATCTTTATTTTCTAGTTTCTCATTCAATCATACAGCATAAACATTTCACATCATGCAGGCAGGGTACTTTTCTTCAGAGGAATCTACTCATTCCAAGAAATCTACTTTCTCTTCGTGCATTTCATCTCTTCTCCATACAAGTTCCGGTGTTGATGTGGACAAGCCAAATTCACCTGATCATCAACATGGTAGAAGATTGTTACCATCTCTCTCATTGCCATCAAGATGGAAGTCCAGCGGTTTCACATGGAAAAATAGACCATTGGATTGTAGCGAAGACTGCAGAACTGAAGGCGAAACCGATGAAACAGTTGAGATTTTTAAAGAAATTCTGGAGCATGTATCTGAGAGGAATATGGACAGCTCTAATGGAATTATAAAAGCAACAGCTTCACGTGATTCTGAAGAATATCTTTCATATCTTTCGGAAAAGTCTGCATTTATATCTGCAGATTTGTTTGAGTTTTTTCAGTCATCTCTCCCTAATATTGTGAAAGGGTGCCAATGGATTTTGTTGTATAGGTAGTGTGCTGTCAATAGATTATTGACATAAGCTACTTAAGGTTTTTGTCCCTTTTTCCCTGATTTATTGTTGCTCTCTGCCAATGAAGGGCAGTACGTGGAAACATGGGATATCACTTCGCACACTTATCCATAGGAGTGTTACTCTCCCAGGTTCATGTTTACTAGTGAGTATATTCTTGTGTTTGGAGACAAATTTTTCTGGTTATTGCTTTTAAGTTTGATATGTTCTTTGTTTCTCTGCTTAAAGGCTATTGGTTTTGTGATACCACTGGGCATGCATGCATGCACATACATGTAAATGCGTATGTTGTTAAATAATTATTTTGAGATGTGTTCATGCTTTCTAGATTGTAGGAGATATGCAAGGTGCTATATTTGGTGGTCTGCTGGATAGCCCTTTAAGGCCTACATCTAAAAGAAAATACCAGGAAAGTCCCTAAATCTTTCACACTGCAATCTGATCTTATTATGATCCTTTGTTTGCTTATGTTGCTTTTCCAGTGTCTTGAAGTTTACACTCATCATATTGTTTTTGGACAGGGAACAATCCAAACTTTTGTGTTCACTACCATATACGGTGAGCCAAGGCTCTTTAGAGCAACTGGTAATCATCATACTGTCAAAAAAAAATTTCCTTTTCTCCATTGCTGCATTTCAACTTCTATGCATTTATAAGTTAATTGAGAATGTCTTTCTCAAACTCGTCAAAGTGGAAGTTTTGCGGAAGGGTTGGATGGTGGCATTATGATCTAATTTTAACAAGAAATATCTGTTATCATGTTCTGATAATATTTGGAAACGAGAGCTTCTGAAAGAGGCTTTTTAAGTTCAGTTTTGCCAGAAGCTATGTGGTAAAAGTGGTATTTCTTAAGTTCAGTTTTGCCAGAAGCTATGTGGTAAAAGTGGTATTTCTTTCACTGGACGCTCTTATACCTCAACTCAATCTCTTTCAAGAGTCAGGATGGTATTAGTATCAACTATTTGTGATTTGCTAATGGTTAGAAATTCATATCTTTTTATATCAACTGAATGTTCAACAGTCAGATTGTATTAGCATGCAATGTTCTCATATTCATGAACATCATAAAATCTTATGTGATTATCTCATAAGAAGATTGACAATAGTGAGATCTGCAAGCCCTATAATCATAATTTTCTTGCACTCATGAATCCAAGTTTATGGAATGTCATATTTATGCTCGTCCTTAATCTCCACAAGTACTTGTTAACTATGAAGAAGCTTCTGGGGGTTTATGGAAAATTAAATTTGAACTGATGGTGTAACACATTTTCTGATGTCTGGTGATGAGGTAAATAAAGAGTTATCTATGAGCAGGGAAAATGGTTGGCCTTAGGGTTGTGACGAAATCAGTCTAAACAAACTGATGGCATTAGCTGTTGTATAATATGTCAAAACTTCAGCAATAATTGATCCAGAGTTTGCATATAAAAATTTATGAATGAACCATAAGCCAGTTATATGTACCAGTATCATGAGCAAATTGTATTTAGGGATCCTTACAACAATTCTCAGTAGGGGTTTAGGTAGAGTGGTGAGTGCTTTTTTCTCCTTTCCTCCTGAAAATGGTGAAAAGACCTGTTAAGAGGAGATTGGGTCACATTGCCGAATTAACATGTCATTACCACTCAAAATCGAGAAAATAGTTTCAATGGCAGTGGTCTTGCCTTAAGATCTATCTAATTTGAAACTCAATATCGAACTTTGGATCTTTGAAGTCTACGGAAGTATGAATAGATCAGATCATAAATGGTGAAACTTACCCCAGATAGATGAGTACAGTTTGGTGGTTCTCTTTGCTAAAGTTGCTATATCTGAAGAGAAGATAAAAAGGAAAGATAATGTGAGCACATTTACTCTGCATATTCTGCTAGAAGCCTGTTTCATACACATCTATTTACTTTTTTGTGGCTTATTAGATTCATGTTATTTCATAGCAGGTACATCTTTACTGTGTGCCTGTGTATGCCTTTTGTGGTAATTGTGATGATTTGACTATGCAAAAGAAATTCAGAGATTTGTATAGTCAGAATCTATATGGTGCAAGAGTGACGTCAGATGAAAAATATTTTGGCCATCAGTGTGTCTATATCAGTTAATGTTACGCAAGCATGCCAAATGTCTTCTTGATTATCTTTTCCCTCCTCCCTCTCTAATATTGGGATACTGCATAGGTTCAAATCGATACTATTACTTGTGCTTGAATGATCTATTGGCGTTTGGTGGGGGTGGAAGCTTTGCATTATGCCTTGATGAAGATTTGTAAGTAAATTATTTTCTTTTTCTGTCAATAATGCAATATTTCTTGAATTTGAAATTCTAATGACTTCTGCCTCCCTCAAGTAATGCAGACTTGTACGACCTTGCATTTTTTTTTAAATGGATATGACTACTAATAACTGCAACATGTAAATTATTCTCTCCTAACTTTTTCTTTCTTGTTAAAAGATTACATGGAACAAGCGGCCCGAGTGAAACATTTGGGAACTCATGTTTGGCTCATAGTGCAGAATTTGAATTAAAGAATGTTGAGGTAATATCAGGTCTGCTTTTTTGGGGGTGGGAGAGGGGACTTTTATCATTCTTGTAAAGTAACATTGGTATGGTGCACCCTGATAGTTTGGATGGTATCATCTTTCCAATTGATATGTTAATGATGATTGCAGATGCTAACTGTCATCTGTATAGCCACATCATTTTCTAAACACATTCATTCTATAACTTGCATTTGCATAAACACAAAGTTTATTTTCTGTACTGTTTTGGTTCATAATACTAGATACTGCAGATTCTTTGGTGAGACGGTAGAAGGAATTAAAGCAAGAAAAATAAGAGAGGAACTTTAGGGAATGTAAGATAAAAGAAGATTGAAGCAGAGGAAGAAGAAGAAGAAAGGAAGGTAGATTGGAATAGGTAAAAGAGAACATTGTAATGCGGCCCCCCTCCACCCCTTTGCATGTCTCTGTGGCCCTCCGCTGACCTCTTTCTCTCTCCCCCCTTGCTACCTCTCCCTTCCTTTCCCTTTATCTCTCTTTTCCTCCCTTCGTTCTCCCTTTCCTCCACCCTCTTTGTTGTATCAATATGGACCCGACATGGAACAGCAAGGGGGTGTGCTGAACTATGCCACTAGGCAACTGGTCTAGACCTGGTACTAGCACAATAATCATTGATTTAGACATCAAAAATCATGTAATTTAGAGATCCCTAGTCTATACGGTGGTCAAAAAATTAGATATGGTTTAAATAAACATGAAACGACATTTAATTTTCTTGACTATTTGATGCAAAGGTTAGGGGTTTCCAATTCATATGATTTTTTAATGTGCAAGTAGTTTAGAGGTAGTTGATCACATCCAGTCGCTTGGATCATCGATGTAGGGGATCCATCATGAAATCTAGACTTGGCCAAATATGAGTAGAGATCCACTTGAGTGAAGCCAATCCAATATATATGTAGATGCATATACATGAGTGTCCACACAACAACTCTAATAAGGCCAGTCTTGATCAGATTGGGGCGGGGCGGGGCGGGGCGGGGGGGGTGGGGGGCACTTTTTGTGATGTACTCTCTAACTTTTTGTCAAAAATAATAAGTTTGAAGATCCCTAGTTCATGCATCCGGTGATTAAAAATGGATGGTTTAAATAATATGAAATAATGCATGTCTTTTGTTTATAGGATGCATAGGCTAGGGATTAAGGATTTCCAAATCACATAATTTTTTGATAGTGAGCACTTTATAGATAATAGATTATATCCAACGGTTTGAATTTTGGTGCCGAGCCTTAGGTTGTCCGATCAGGATGGGCAATGGTAGGGCCCAAATTTTTCAATATAGTTCAAGCTTGAAACTAGACCTCGATTTTAGTAACAGAGGGCAAGCCTGAAATCTTTTAGTTGCATCTTTGGGCAGAGCACCCCCATCAATACTTAAAAGGCACCATTTTGTGGCTATAGTCTGGTAACAATGGCATGCAATCATTATTAGTGGTTTAATGCCAAGACAATAAAAGGGTGGAAAATTTGCCAAAGCCACAGCAAATGTAAAGAATAAAAGAAAGAAGATTTGGAAGGATACGACTGACATTGAGAAAGAAATGGTGCAGGCACGCAGCCATGTGTCCCCATAATATCACATTGCCAAGTTCTCGACCTTTTAGGTGGAAAATGACTAGAAGGCTTTTCATGTGGGGCCGGTCCTTGAGACTCCAGAGCCCTACCATAGGTTCTAGCCTGATAAAATAAACTCAAGGGCATAAAGTTGAGGCCTAATAGAATGATAAGTCCATAGCTCTCCTCCAGGCAAACTTGCAATGATTTCTGATATAAAATCTTAATATTGGTTAACTTAAATTTTTTTGCTATCAGAAAACCATATGCGTGATGTCTGATTTGCTGGAGAACTTTTAGTTTCATTGCTCGAATATTATATGGAGAATCTAGACCTTTATTCTCCCTATAGTGATTCTTCTGGGAACTCCAATATAGAAATGTTCGATCTCTGGCTCGACAAACTAAGAACTCTCATGTTCTGCTCTAACATTCTTATTAAGTTCTTCATAGATATTGTCTCTTTCTTTTCCTGGTATGGGATAAGAGGTATAATATATAATAGCCAGCCATGTATTGAACCAGTTGCATAATCAACTTGTCGCATAAGAATGCACATTCAGGATCAGTTGATGCATCTTAATTTTTCTGTAGTACCCTTTGCTTATTGTGATCCATGAATTGAATTCAAACATTAATGCCAGAGAAAGTAAAGCTAAATAAACTCTTGATGTCGGTCTTAAATTATTAGAATGATCTTTGTATCAAGACTAGTAAATTCCAGATATATGATGTACTTTAAATCCTCATCTTAATTTATCTCGTGGAAAAACAGCAAAATGCCCAAATCCAACATCAACTATTTCCTTTATCTAACATTTTAATGAAATTGCACCAGATTAAGTCTCTGATTTATTAGAGTAAGAAGAGTGGCCTCACACCACGACATTATGGATCATTTACTGCTACCTGCAATCTATAGACAAGCTATGCCCATTTAATGCTTGTTGCTGCCTAGAAATGTTGTAATATGCTGCATGTTTTAATAAATTTCACAATGATATGTAAAGCTTTATTGGGTACTAATTTTTCAGTATATAGTTGCTGCATGAGAGTTCTCTGAGTTTCTCCATTTGCTTTTGCAGTTATGGGGTTTCGCTCATTCATCACAATATCACACATAATTGTTGGTTGGATGCCAGCATTGTTGTTGTATATCATTTTGTTTTTCATTTGTTTCAACTTTTCTTTTAGAGCAATGATCGTAGTTTCAATTGATTTTATTACAATTTCTTGAATTAGATGTCATGTGATGTGTTGCCATCTGCAATGTTGGGTAACCTCCGAAGTCTGGAGGGACTTGTACTCTTTTCGTGTTTGAGGGCATTATGTTGAACTGTTTGACGCACCTATTGTTGAATGATCACAAACACAAAAAGATTATAAAAAAAAGCATGCCATCCTGAGATTTGCTGTCTGTCCTTTTAGTTTTGAGGTTGAAGTTTTAAACAGTCGTTTGATAGATCTAAATAAAGGATGGCAGTTGCTTCTATGGATACATGCTTGACACTGGTGATTTTCAGCTGATTGGTCTTGTCTACATGGAGAAGCGTATAATGATATACCTTGCACCCATCTAGATTTGTCAATTTGTTCTTTAGAACTTTGATGGCTCTCCAGTGTCAATGCCTGTTTATAAGTAGATTTTGATTTGATAATTTTGATAGAAATTATTTCTTGAAATAGGCCAGCATTGTTGTTGTATATCATTTTGTTCTTTAGAACATAGGATGAACAGTCGCAGCAAGGGATTTATGGAGGTCAGATATTCCACGCTGTGCTTTTCCTCAGTCTAAATGGGAAGTAAATTCCCGAAACCAGTCTACGATTATCCGTTTGTTTATGTTCATTGACATTTTGATCTCCATTTTCTATTTTTCCCTTGCTCTAGTAACAGCTTCAGCAAGGGAGCCGTAGCAGGCTGTGCGATTCGAGAAATTTTACATTCACCCACACGTTTTTCCAGACGGATAGATTCATGCTTTTCGTCTCCTGGCGGTACTCAGTACTCCCCATCCGTCATGTTGTAAGTGCTGGTCCCTCGGGCAAAGGACAGCACTTGTAACTGGGTGAATGTTTGCCCTGCCTCAACATCCGTGCAGCGTCTTAGAATGCAAGCAAACCTGGCTACATTACCAAACTGCACTTTTATTTGCCAGTAGCTCTGTTAAATTGAACGCAAATATCCTCGAGTGCTTGCAAGCAACTGTTCCTGTGGCGTCGAATGTAATACTCATGTGTATCTCTGTGTCAAAATGTGGACTCAAAAGAGTGCTTTGCAATCTGATCTTTGTGCCAATTCCATGGCTTTGTCCCACAAGCAACGAACCGCTCATCCCAGATATCATGATTTTTAGCATGGTACTTTCATGCCACGATCCATCCATTGTGCCACCTGTCAATGTCCTTCGAAATATTTAGACCAACCACATTTGGTATGACCATGTAATGCCATGGCTACATGCAGTTAAGGCAAACGATCTTCTAGTTTTGCTCAGCCGAACTACCAAGCCAACACACTCTACAATCCCTTGAAACTACGATTGACTGTGCACATTTGAGCTCTTGCTGTTTCAGTAACCAAACTTTCCACAGGTTCTTGTGCCATGATCTAGGTGTTGCATACTCACATGCATGTTCGCACATGACTCTTATGTTGCATTTGGTAGCCGACAATTTATTCAGATTGTTAACAATTTAAAGAAGCTTCATCAAATTATCATATTTGGTATGCATTTTGGATTAGTAATCCAGATTACTTCTTATAAGGTAATCCATATTATCAAGGACAGTGGCTATCTAGATTACCACTACTTTAATAATCTTATAAAAAAAAATTTGAACAAAACTGTCCTCCTCCTCTGTCCCCTCCCTACACTGTCTCCTCCTCAACCTCCTTCACAGCCTCCTCCGTCATTCTCTCCCCCGGCAACCTCCTCTATCATCCTCTCTCCCGGCAACCTCTTCCTCAACGTCCCAATCGAGTTGGATGAGATGGGAGATGTCCTTGAAGATGCGGACCGGAGGTAGGATGCGGGCAAGGGAGGTGTTCCAAGAGCGGAGGATGTGGTCGTCGAGCCAGACATGTCCGCATATGGCCCCCGATCGCCGTCACAGGCAAAGGAACTCCCGGCACCGCAGCCAGAGAGGACAGGCGATGCCGAAAATGACATGATGAAGGGAAAGCGGCACGACGGTGTTGACTTTCAGAGAGGGGGATCCGAGAGAAGAGTCATGGGTGGAGTCACGGGCGGCCCAGTGGCAGCACGGGCGGCATGGGCTGCGAGGGGGGTGGGGTGCGATGGCCAGGGCAGCACGGACAGTCAGGGGGCTGGGGCCGGAGGTGCGACGGGCAGATGCGGGTTCGTCGGGGGGCCAAAAGGCGGTGCGAGTGGGATGAGGCACAGAAGGCTGGGGGACAGTGGAGGCCGCCGGGGGAGGGGGGAGGGGCGTGGCATGCGAGGGAAGGAGAAGGGAGGAAAAAATTAATAAAATAATAAAAATAATAATAATAAGTATGAGTATTATAAAGTAGTATAAAATTTTTTTTCATGTAATAATTTTTATCATTAAAAAAATTAAATAAATAGTTTAAAATACTAAACTAATAATTTGATTTAAGGATATTTTGAGAATTTGATGTTATATTATCAGTAATCTGATTGTCATACCAAACATGTCAATCAAGATTTTTAGTAATTTTACTACAACATTACTTGCATGTGCCAAACATAGTAATCAACATTACTGGCAATCTATTCAGATTGTAGATAATCCAGATTATCTTTGTCTGGCAATGCACCAAATACAACCTTAAGATCCATGGCCATATTGTCCCATATTCTTGGTCCACAGCTTACTTGCAAATCCCTATGTACTATTGCAACATCAACATCCAAATTTGTCTATCAAATAAATATATTCAACTTGCATAATCCTCATGCCATGTTGTCATCTCCTTAGCACGATTTTCTTGGCCAATAATGATCCTCGGCCAGACTCCAAAGCATAACATAGAGTTGAAGAAATTCTTTGTCCACTGTTCTCCGTGGAGAAAATTGAGGTGAAGTACACCGCTTCATTGGATTAGACCGCATAATGCAATTAATAATGTGATGCATCGATTTCTAATATCAAAGAAATTTAATAAAATTTAATATTTTTTTTCAATTTTTGTCTAACGAAAATGTTATTTTTCTCGAGAATGTCATCTTTTACTCTATTTTGTTCACATTTGACTAAAATATCCTAGATAATAACATAACATCGTAAAACAATCAATAGGATTTTATAGAAAATAATAAAATATCATAATAATCAATAGAATATCATGAAAAGAGTAAGAATGATAATAATCAATAAGATATTATAAAAAGCAATAATCAATAGGATGTTATAAAAAGTAATTAGATGTCATATGCTTGGTATGACATCCTGCATCTAGGGATATGCAAATGGTTCGATTAACCAAAAATCGAATCAAACTGTTAATTATTTTGATGTTTGGTTCATTCTCTCCTGAAAATTTTGATTTTGGTTTAAAATCAAATTTGTTAATCAATTCGATTTTCGATATTTAATTTGATAACTTCAATTAACTGAAAATTAAAATTATCTAATGTCCTTCGATTTAATATTTAGATTTGATTTAAGTATTACTTGGATCAAGTCTAATTTAATTGCACCAAATCCTATGGTAGATAACACGGCACGTTATCCCTTGTATTTCACCAATTCTCGATTGCGCACTATCCACTGTGCATATGCTTCGTGATTTGCCTTAGATTTTGGTTCACTTGGACTTGGTGCATTAGTGCTGGTATGCATTAATTTCTCCTAGATTTGATAATCCCCTCGTCTACTAGTAACCTAGTACTCAGATCGTCGGATGCCTCCACCCCCTCTACAATCTGCCCTCCTCTTCCAGCGCCTCTTCATGACCTCCTTCTTGGCACCTACTGTCTCGCCCGTCGCCTCCCTCCCTTCCACCATGCCTCACCCCCAACACTCCTCAATATCATTGAATGCCTTCGGCCTCTAGCCCTTTGATGGTGGACTATCAGATACCACCACCCCCTCTGTGGCCTGCCCTCTTCTTTCAATGCCTCTCTATTGCCGCCATCGACCTCCTTCTTGGCACCCAATCCCTCGCCCATCGCTTGCTTACCTTCTGTTGCTACCTCATCTTCGTCGTCCTCCTCAAGTCCCCAACGCTTCTCAATATTGTCGGACACCTCTGACCTCTAGCCCCTGGATGGTGGACCGTTGGATCCCCCACCCCCTTTACAGCCTGCCCTCCTCTTCCAGCACCTCTCTATCACCGCTGCTGACCTCTTCGATGCCCACCGCATCACCCCTCGCCTCCCTCCCTTCTGTCGTCACCGCTGCCTCACCTTCGCCATATTGTTCCACCATCGATCCACCACCATGAGGGTTTAATAAGCCCAAACCAAAATCAAAAGCCCGGTACAGAGAAATCTAAAACTAAATTACCAAATTGAACTAGATCGAAATTATTTCGGTTCAGTTTGTTTGGTTTTAGGCGACTTCGGTTTGATTTTTGATTCTATAAAATATAAATTTAGAAGTTCGATATTTTAGAACTTCGGTTCGGTTGGAACTAAAAAAACTAAATGCACACCCCTACCTACATCGGTAGTATTATTTTTCGATAATTATTTATAGAATATAATTTTTATCATAGAGAATAACAGAAGGTAATAATAATCAATAAGATATTATAAAAAATAATAATCAATAGGATATCATAAAAAGCAATTGGATGTTATATGCTAGGTATGACATCCTGTATCAATAATATTACCTTCTACTAATTATTCATATGATGTAAAAGGATGTCATATCATTATTATGATGTCATATTATTTTCTGTAACATCATGTTGATTGTTATGATGGCTTATTATTATTTATAACATCCTGATTAAGTTTGAGCAAAATAAAATAAAAGATGGTATTTTAGAGGAAAAAGATATTTTCATCAGAAAAAATTTGAAAAAAAAAAAAAAAGAAGCTGAACTTCATCAAATCTCCATGGTGTTGAAAATCGATGTAGTCTTTGTTATTACTTGCGCTACATGGCCCAATTCGGTTGAGCAGTGTGCTCCACCTCAGTTTTCTCCACCAGAAGCGATGGACAGAATTATCCTATATAGCTGATATTTTATAAGTCACATTTGTGCTCTATGGCTGACCCGCTCTTTTAGGTCCATGCAAGACATCATCCCTTGCAATGCTTACAAGGCTTACTTATCAAGATGGACCAAATCATTGCCCGATTAGTCTCCTATTATCTTTATGCTCCATCACAGAGATTAAGAATACATAGGATAGTTCAGAAACTCCTTGAGGTGGACCTCATGGAAATATTTTTTGCATAATAGCCAGCTTGTCCGACCAACATTACCCTAAACACCTTTATATGAGACTATCCGAGTGGAGAACCTCATTGTCCTACAATCTTGCCACAGCACGTTCGTATCCTACGAGCTTAGAGCATTTGGGAACATGTCCAAAGCACTGCACCTCTTAATGAAAAATCCTCAGATATCCACATATATCTTGGTCCACCATCGTGCCAAATATCAAGCTTCCCAGTCCCCTTAATATTATGCCACAACAATGCTACATGACTAACCATTATTTCCTTGAATACCCCAATGAGGCATCTTCTTGATGATCTCCCCAAAGGTTTGAAAGTAGGAGCATTGCAACTTTTGGGGCACACAAGATCCTCCGCCACACGGTGTTGTGCCCATCTCAACACCCCTTGCAATGAGCCTGCAACCATATCTATAACAATTCACCCCTCGCACTAGATGCCCTCATTTACGTCTAAGCCACTACTCTTGCATAGTAGTTGCCACAACCAAAATTCTACTACAAGCATTACAATCTCAGTTGCTTAAGCTAGAGGCCCACAGCTTTGGTGGTCCATGATCCTCTATCCACCACTGAGAATTCATCGTCTACGGAACACCAAGCTACTTGAAATCCTGATTTTGGCATTTGCATCTATAATTCCTCTTTGATCTTCTAACCCCAAAACGGTATGGCGCTCCTTGGACTACTCTAAGGTTTCACTCCTGATTACCCTAATTTGAGGGCGACCACTACATCTTCGAACCTTTCATGGTCCTACATTCATTAACTTCAACTGCAAAATATGTGACATTTCTTGAATCCATCCAAGGATTGACTCCTAATAGCTTCAATCTGAGAACGATTGCTGCTTCTGGCGAAGCATCTACGGATCTTTGAGTTTCAAATTCTACTGAAGACTGACCGAAGCATCACTCTTTGGACTTTCGCACACATGCAACTCCAATCACGCTTTGGGATGTGTGAATACACGTCGTCACGCATGATTTTATACGACCAGACATGATCATACATGACCATGCATGATCATGCATCTCAAAGCAGCCCGAAAGTGTGACTAGATGAGCGTGCGTGCACGAAAGGCCTTGATGGTCATGACAGACATCATTCCACTCCATCCATCAATTGCTGCTCAGTTAATCCCCCTGATCGGTAACCTTCTTTTAAATTAAAATATAATTTTGTCATAAGCCATATATTTCTGTAGCTTATACTCTACGGCCTATATGTTGCTTTCCCGGAGTAATAACAAGAACTACCCATCCACGCCACCTACCGGCACCACTTCAGTGACAATTTGATTTCGCGTGACAACCACAATCACTAGCTCGCACCACCTAACATGCTTCACAGTTAAAGATAGCCGATACAAATACCTGAAGATCATCAATGCCAGTCGATGACACATTTTCACATGGCAGTCCCAGTCCCACTGTTTCAACATGCTTCTCGGTTGGATGATGATGCCACAAACACACGACCGCCGCTGGGACATCCAGTCTCAGCATTTGCTTTGTCCCCTTTCTACGAACCCTTTTCAAAAGCCTTTCACAAATGAAACTAGAATATAGATTTTTCCCGAGAAATCAAGACAACCGAACAAGGAACAATGTCAAGAATCACAGATAAAATAAAGTTTGTACGCTTTTTCACCGGTGACTCAAAACTACGATACAACATGTTTTACAGGACATCATCTAACTAAAAAGCCATCATATTTAGGGCTTCCATCCAGGATCCTGGTTGCATTTAACATACAAGGGGGCATCCAACGGTTAACTGATGATCTTGGGCCTAGGGACGTCCAGCGTCCCCATGAGTACCAAAGGATTAAGTGATGACGCAAAGAATGTGACTCTGGCTACTTTGTAAGTTGAAATCAGTGATCTGGTGATCTGGGTTCTTCTGGGCCATCCCCTGGGAGCCCAAAGATGCGGAGATTACGGTCCATGGAACCAACAGCCATGTATTTTGCATCTGCTCCAAAGTTAACGCATGTCACTTTCCCTGGCCATAGAGACAACCGATAAAACGTGAGACGGAGAAAAAGAATATAAATGGATTGTTAAATTAAAATAATTGGCAAAATTTATGATCATAAGAACGTGTCTAGACCTGTGCCTGATAAATCAGTGAATGTCTTAATATGATTCCATTCCATCTTTACACTGGCAACTTGGTAGACCCTGCATCAATTCATTTGAAAATAAACCTGATCAATCACCAGAAATGATTGTATAGAAAAGGATTTTTGGCAAGTGTGCCTCAGACTGGGCATGTCGTGGAAGCATCTGATCATC
Source organism: Elaeis guineensis (assembly GCF_000442705.2). Classification (NCBI taxonomy): domain Eukaryota; kingdom Viridiplantae; phylum Streptophyta; class Magnoliopsida; order Arecales; family Arecaceae; genus Elaeis; species Elaeis guineensis. The sequence continues at coordinate 5,519,371 of NC_025996.2, read as the reverse complement.
GTCCTTTATATGTAATAACCTAATTCTGAGACAAATTATTCTGCAAAGGAATTTTCCTCAGAAGCATACCTTATATCAGAACCTGCAATTGCAAGATAGCTTCCGCTATAGTCGAATTCCACTGCAAGTAACAGCATAGTTTCTATGGATTAGCAGAAATGCTTAAAGTAATTAATTTAGTGAAAAAAACTAACATATAGACAAGAGTTACATATGCTACTAAGACAGGAATATGAACTCTATAAATTTAGAATACCGTTACAATAATTTTGTAAAATTTCTGGCTCAACAACAGTGCATATTTCAGAACATTGAAGACAACTCCAAAATTGAACTTTTAGTTTCTTGGAATAAAAACTTTCATGCAGATCCTACAAGCAAACATGGTCGGTGGAGATAAATTTATACGAAAGTTTCAGTTATGGAGTAACATGACATGAACCATCTAGTTAACCATCAGTATGCTAAAAGTTTATTAGTTGAACCAAAAGACAATTAAAGATCTCAAAAGTGAGCACAATTGTAGAGGGAAAATGATCTGGGCCTATCAATAACAGTCACGTTATGGTAATGTCAAGATAATCTATGGTTTATTGTGTGAAAATGAACCGATCAAAAAAATGAGTTTCCATTAAATTTTAGGATGCAGAACCAGAAATAACAATACGAGGCATGTGAGGGATTTTCACAACCATATCAGAGTTTTTTTTCTTTTTTTGTTACCAGAGTTTGTCGGAGTATCTGAGTCATAGGGAGTAAAGGATCTGAAATTCCTCAGCTTCCGAAGATCCCACAGCTTGACACCATCAAGAGCTGCAGTCTAGTCAAGGACACAACACATACGAACAAGGTGAATAAGCTGTCCGTTGATGTCTCAGCATTTACAAAAAGATCACATACCGCAAGGAAATAGCCATTTTCAGAAAACGACAAGGCAGTGACTGCTCCAGCATGCCCATCAAATTTCGCAACATTTGACTGCAAATAACCATGTTTACATTAACATGAGACAAGGAATGCTTAAAATTTTTCAAGAACAGGCACAACATCAGCCATCAAAATATTGACTGCAAATGCTGTATGCTTCTACCTGAGATTTTACATCCCAAATTCTAACAAGAGCTTCAGAAGTGCCTGTTCCAAGGATTAGACCATCAGGGTGAAAGGCAGCTGAAGTGTAGCCCTCTTCTCCTGAAGCTTCACCCACCTGCATATGCATCTTATCAATTAGTTATCCTTGGGGTGTTTACAAGATTGTTCTTATGCCTGAAGACAGAGGAGGAGAGAGAGACAGAGAGAGAGAGAGAGAGAGAGAGAGAGAACCTGAGAGAGGCATGATCCAGTAGCAAGATCATAGAAACACCAAGTGTTGTCCAAAGAAGCAGTTACAAAGTACTTATGAGTTGCATGGACCGTAACTGCTTGTACCTGGTTGAAAAGTAAAAATATAAATTAAAGTCAGTGGTAAGAACTGTAACTAAAATAGCTTCACCAAGTAACATGCATGAACAAAGACATCAAGAAAGCTACCATACAAATTCTTGAAACACCCCATGAATAAGATATGAGATAGGATATGGTGCAGCTATCTTCATAACTAAGCATAAATCCAGGGTGCATATTGTTTATACTTCCACTAGTTCTCTTTCAACAGACAACATCTATGATGAGATGAGTGCTGTTCCCATAAACTGTTCAACAAATTCTGCATAGCCATTCCTCTAAAACTAAGCAAACTATCTTCGCAACCTTGTTTACAATCCTCCAATCAGTATCTAGGGTTCCTTGAATAATGCGACATCTCACACTGGGTAGATCTTAAATCCTTACTCCTCTAATTAATACTACAGAATGTTCTTGTAAATTATGGTCAATACCGGATATTATAAGAAGTGATTTCAGATGCAGCAGTTATTTGATCAGATCATTGAATCATTTACTTACTCTTAAAATTTGCTTCATTCTCATTTCTACAAACTTCTTTTGGGCAGTGGATAACCATTATGTGGCATAGCAATAAATAACCTGTACATCATTATCACGTATATGGACATATTTTTCAACTGGTCTTTCACATTTTCAGACTTTAAGACGGTAAATAGAAATGTTCCGTTGAGAAAAAGAAATGCAGTAAATAGAAGGGAAATAGTGACTAGCACCTAGGGAATGAAAGCAAAATGCCTCTACTTTGTGTGACCCTCTCTGATAGATTACAGATAAAATTCCATGTGGGAACTTGATCTCACAAATTATCTTCAACACAAACCTTGCAGCAATTTAGCACATGAAGGTTCAATATTAACAAGACTTTGGGGAATCATGTCAAGAGCAGTTTTACCTAAACAGTTAGCATAGCCATAGCAAAATACTAAACTCAACATAGGGACTACCATGATGCAATTGAAGTTTTTTTTTTTTTAAAGGAAAACTACTGTGCAATTAATTTTTCATATATATACAGAAACAGCATATAGTTATGATGGAAAATGATCGAATAGAAGAAACCTTAATTTCAAAGATAAGCAACACGCCATGAACCACCAAATTAATTATATAACTTTAGCTAATATGAACTTTTCGAATTATTGAAATGCTAGTCATGTTTAAAAAGTAAAGACTTCTTGCATAAAACAGGATTGTCATTCATCACCACTTTGATTAGAAAAAAGAATATACAGCACCCAAATATTTTGCAATGAAACAAGTTTGAAGTTTCTGTAGCTGAGATACCTCTGCACTATGGTCCTTCAAGATATGTCGACAATTATAATTCCCATCTTCAGTCCCTTGCCATACACGAACAGTCTGCAGCAGAATATAAAACAAATCAACTCAGAACTGACAATCTTCAGTTTTTACAAATCTTATAAAATTATATGCAACATAACATTTCCATTTTTTGTGATATATCCGATGCTAGATGATGAACTTTGCAACTTTATTAATATTTTTACAGTTTAGTCTTTTTGAAGCACAGCTTATAGTTACATTATTCCATAAACATGGCCATTTTGGAAAGTGCAGCATAAGTTACAATAATGAAAATAGCAGTGGATTTTTGCTGGTATTTAGCTTTTGAAATTTATAGAGGATCCTAAAATTTAAAAAATTAACCACACCAATGTAAAGGACTTTCACTATGTTCGGAAGCATGCTTATGCAAGAGAACATTATTGTCTCAAACTGTTTGCATTATTGATTGGGAAACAGAGAGTCAAAGACAAGCACTACAAGAAAGAGATGATGATGGCACTAGAGAAAGGCCCATGAAAAAGGAAAGGAGGGGGGGGGGGATGGGGGATGAGGTGGACTGCAAAAAGCTTGAATAAACTAAGGTAAAAGAAAGATTCCCCAAATAAGAATCAACAGAAATGAATGCGTACTGGCCCCAACAGTCACACTCCATTTCTTATAAAAAACAGATGTTCCAGAATTGATTCTTGAATGCTGATCCCCAAGCATTGAGACCTTAATAACCATAGTGCTGGTGGATCTCATTCCCTTTCTTTAAAAAAACAAAATTGCTGTCAAAAGTGCTGGTGCATGCCTAGGCGCTTAATTTGGCCAGGCCACTGGGTCAAGACCACTTAAATGTTGCTGCTTTAAGGTTATTTTCTTCCCGTTTTTTCCCTGTTAAGTCTCCATATGAAAAATGAAAGAGGGCAGTGAAGGCCAGTATCAGCCTTGTAGCAACTAGTGGACTTATCAACAGCCACCAATAGGTCAATCAGCAGCTCCAAGTTGCAAAAATGGATGTAGTGTCCAGCAATAGCACAAAGGTTGTGTATATTTTTTTTCCTTTCTTCCTTGGATAAATTTTCATCTTCTCCTCCTCTTTCTAAATTTTCTTTCTCATTTTTTACTCCAACACATTCTTCATCTTACCATTCTTTTCCTTTTTCCCCCTAATATTTCCATTTAGTTCTGGTTGTTCCTCTTTGATGGTTGTTGGATGTGGCCCATCCTGCAGCTACTGCTTCCTACTCTCTTGGTTCTTGCTAGGAGTTGGTCATGTTCTGCGAACTGTTAGTCATTGTAATGGCAACAATGTTGTTGCTGCTCTCTTCTTATGGATCCTGTTGTTTCAACTTTCTAAGTGTGAAAAATAGGTTTAATGATGCCTATATTAATGAAAATAGGACACACACACACATGACATATTTACTTCCTTATTCATGCATGTGATTGAAGGTAAAGCTTGGAAACAAGGTTCACTGCTCAATACCAAACCCCGTACCAATACCATCCTACTACAGTGTCGATATGCAGTACAATATGAGACAGCAAGATATGCTGAGTGTCAGTGCAGTATGAGTGTGTACCGATTTAGTACCAGTACAATACAGCAAAGCCTGCTCGGAAGACTTTCATCCTAGGCAACCACTTAAGCACCTAAGCATTTGCCAACATCATATGGGGTCCACCACTTGACCTTGCCCAGGCAATTTGACAACCTTTAAAAAAAAAATTACTCAACCCAATATTATTTGACCTACCTAGGTTGAGCCATGTGACTTGTCACCTATGCCAAATACTGAAAGTGGGGAAGCCTGCTTGAACTGTCAAACATATTTGTTTAGCCATGCAAACCACTCAATGTTGAATTCCTCACCTAAATCACACAGGTTAAAGTATGAAAAAAAGGGGAAGATGCACGATCTCGAGTTCAACCCCTAAGTCCTAAAATGTTGACCATTTTTCTTTGATCTGCACTTTAATCTGATTCATGATAGAGAAAAGCAATCTCCGGTCTGAAGGAGGTAGATATGATTTTCATTACCTTATCAAGTCACATAAGCATGGTATTCCATATCGGCTGGTACATCCCGTATCGTACCGTATCAGTGGAGAACTGATTCAGTTCAGACCGATTTTTAGGGAAATGACCTGAATCGGACTGAACCAGTCGGTTCGGTACGGTATCAGCCTGAACCGCCCGATACCAGGCGGTTTGGTCCGATACGGTGCAGTATGGTACCGGTTAGGTCCGGTTCAACTTCGTTTTCTTTTTATTTTTTTTTTGCCGTTGGGTGGAATTTTTTTTTAATTTTTTTATTATCGGTGCGGTACAGTACGGTACCGACCAAAAATCGATACGGGCCTCAGTATTGGTTCCTGAAATCTTGCACGTAAGTCTTGGTCTATTAGAAGTTAGCGACCATTCATTAAGGAGTTAGGTAGATAGGTAGCTCCACTGGCTGTTGACCACTGATGTCTAGATAGATAGTTTACGAGTTACTGACCTGTAGTAAGAAGTCGAGGTGGTCTATTTTTTGGGGAAAGGAAGGTGATTTCTATTTGTGGGAGAAAAAGAGCAATATAAGGTTCTACACTGCTTGATCAAGTCAATTGCAATTAAACCCTAACCCACGACCTACCTACCAAACCGACTTGGCATCCAAGTCAGGTTTAATACCACCAAGGATTCAAGGCCCGATGGGATGTCCCACGAGACATCGGGATAGGATACCATCTTATGTGTCAGGACAAGACCATCCCATCATAAAATGGGTTATCACAGATCAGATGAACTCATAGAAGCTCAATAATCATTCCATGACAAAAAGTGCTGAGATTTAGCTTATTCCCTCATAGAGAGGATGTTAGTATAAAATCCCTATTTTTATTATCTCACTTACAGAAAAATAAGCTAGCTACTGAGGCTTGTTGCATAAATAAAAATGACAACATGAAGGACAAAATTCCTTGAATTGCAACCCATATTTAAGAAACTAATTTTATATTCAAGCTCTCCAAAATAAGCCATGAAGCAGAGTAGTTTCCCACAGACAACAAATGAGGATCATTCAGCAAGCTAATGAAATACGAAACCATAGCAGCAAAATTGGGGTAAAAAATGCTTAGGCAAACAACAACAGCAAGATGCTTAGCTAATGTCTAACCTTATCTCCTGAGCCAGAAATAAAAAGGTCATCCCGAGGTACAAATTTCACACTCGTAACCTAAAATTTCAGTCAAAATACCAATGATATTAGGACGACTAAAGAAATCAAAGAAAATAAAGAAAGATCGCTGTAATAGATACAGGAAGAAAAAGAATGAAAGCATAAAACCTTCTTTGAGTGGCCAGTAAGTGTACATATGATCTGACCTGCCGACCTATCAAAAAGTACTGCATTTGTATCAATCCCTCCAGTTGCAATTATATCCTGTGAATCATTTAGGAACATGCTTCACATGAGACATGTAGACTTCTCAAATTCCAATCACAAAAAGTGCATAACATTTTTTTTTCAGAATGGCAATTATATTCATAAAATCATATACAAAAATATTGCATCTAACAAACTGAAATGGACTATTAGGCCCAAGCTAAGCTTGGGCAACATCTGTTCAAGCTAGCTCATCTGTTAACTGAACAAGCTTGTCATCTGTGAGTCACACTAAATGATTTTGAGCTCGGCTCATTTCCTTACCGAACAAGCTAGATCATGCCATGCAATTGAGCAAAGCTTGAGCTACTCATGAACAGCTCTAATCATCTTAAGCCCAAATGCAAATTTGTGGAGATTATCCCAAAAAAAAAAAAAAAAAAGAACATTTCAGACAAGGACAAAAAGTGAAAACCCTTTTCTCATGTCAGCCCACTGTCGTACAAGGTAATATAATATTTCACCTTATCATCCACATGGCTGCACACGATCCTCTCCCCATGCACAAGAAGTCTGTTGCCATGCATGGGTGTGTGCAGAAGCATAGTACATACATACATCGTTCGCACAAGGCCACACAAAAGCATGATAATAGGTCAGAGAACAGAAAATTTTTAATTTGTACCTTTGAAGGATGGATATCAAGAGATAGAATGCCTGGCTTGTTAGTCTTGTGAAGAGGATGACTAGATATTTGTGTGTATCTCTCCAGTGCATCAATGGGTGCCAAAGTTGGTGAAATCTGGCAAAACAAAATACAGATCAAATTGCAGCAATTGGGAAACAACTGTAAAATGTCAAGCCCTAGATATATAACCACTCCCACTCTCCCTCATCCAGCATGTTAATATACATCCACTCCCTCTCTTCCTCACTTCGTCATCCAGTAATATTAAGATACAGGCACTCCCTCTATCTCTCCTTCCCGTGATCTCTTCCCAACCCCCAATCCATGTGCATGTGTGTGCTTATATCTTTGTGCTCCCTTTCTATTGATGAATTTTGGTTCCAGCCATTTCTTCTACCAATTAAGCTGCCACAATGTTGGCTAATATTGATGAAAAAGAGCTGCTAGAGTTGCCTAGCAAAAAGAATAACTACCTGCCGCTTCTTCCGCTGTCCCGAAAGCATAGCATTACACTCTGTAAGTTCCGCAATCATAGCAGGATTTATACCTGGACGGATTCTCTTACCATCAGGGCCCAACTCCTCTTCTGCAGCTGCGAGTACAATAAAGAAAATTCTTAAGATATGGAATCAATTCATGCTGTACCACCAAAGCTCAATTATAACACTGCAAATAACAGAAACCTCTTTTCCCATTGCTGACAATATTGTTTGCATTAGCAGCAGATGCTATTGATAAAGGAATCTGTCTTTCAGCCTGAGCCAAGAGCATTCTCGCCTCATCCCTTTCCTTCTTTAGTCTTGCTATAACACGGCATGCAGCATCATGCTGGAAAATAAATGCCAAGGAAAAAATTAAAATGGATCATGATAATAAAAGATTTCTTAAAGATTATATACATCAAACTAGAGAACACAAAAAAGACTTCAAAATGAAGTAGATACACTATGTCAAAAATAAAGACAAAACTAAATGTCATCTGCCTCTAACATCAAATGCTACCAAGTAGAATAGAACATAGAAGGCCCATATTCAGTGCTCGAATATGCCGCCAATCACCAAACAAAATAATGCAATTAATTAATACCTGGTATAGGGCATGACTTAGCTCTTGCCTTGCCGTATGCAATTGCTGTTCCAGTGCAAAATTGGAAAGCATCAAAGCATCCCACTCCTGCCCACCAGAGATGAAAATAAGGGTTGAGAAAATTATAGAGTTAAATCTACACAACTAGTAGCTAAATTACGACCAGCAGACCAAAAGTAATTGTTTAAAAGCATATAACCAAAACCATAAACAAAATGTGGATCCAAAGATACAGATATTACAGTGAACAAACATATGCATATCACAGCCATAACACTTACCGAACATGATCACCTGATCAATAGTTTCAATATCTAAAGCAAGCTTTCGGAAATATTTAAGTATGACAATATGAAAGGCAGAATTGTCCTTGATCTTTCAGGTTCCAGATTATTAAGGAAAAGAAATCATCATCAATCTTCCATTTTTCAATTGCCATTGGATCATGCAGAAAAGGTAAATTCTAAACTCATGCTAGGTTGAAGATCATATCCTCTTGATTCTTCTTGGAAAGCCATTTTTCAACTAATAATATATTATCACATCAAAAGTGACAAATACATTATGTCCTTATGGAAAAAAAACTAGAAATTAGAAGAAGAAAGAAATTTAAAAAAAAAAAGGGTAAAAATGCATTACGGGAAACCATGTGTTCAACTACATAAGAACGTTGCCTCTTAAACCCCTCAACCATAGACTGGTATTTCAAACCACATAGTGTCGCAGACTATTTGAAACCAGCCAGAAATTGTCAAACTTGAAGTGATCTCATGCGAATATCAAATATCCCACCATATCATGGTTTACGCTCACCTCTCTATGTTAATCACAATGCTCTTTTGAGTAGGCATCCAGTCTTCCGCATTATAAGGTGCAAATATACTGGCACAGTAAATTCCATATCAAGTTACTATGAGACCAAAAATAAGATTCAATCTCTCCATATTGGAGCCTTGCTGCTGCTTGTAATGTTCTAATTCCTTTCAGTAGGGTCGCATTCGTTCATAATATCTTCCAAAGTCTATATATCCAAACAAAATCATGAGTTCCAAACCCTCTTGTCAAAAGAACACCAACTTGCAGTTTCTTGTTGGTATTGATCATAGACCCAGTTATATAAATATGAATAGCACAGGATGTTTTTCTCATTTTGTGATGAGACTAGCTGTGATTTTAAGGCCAAAAATCAGTTGAGAACATTGTTGGCTTATTCCACTATTTGGCATTACCCACATGGAGGATGCAATATGCTCATCTTGTTTAAGGTTGTAAAAAATAAAAATAAATAAAATAAAAACTGCTTCAAGCTCTCATCCTCAATGAGTCATTGAGCTTATCACATAAAATGGCACCATATATGGGATGGTGGCAAAAAGCTATATGAGTATTATGTGGCAAAACATTAATTAACCAAAGACGTATTCCTTAAGTCTGCATTTGGTTGCTGCCTAAAGAAAGGATAAATGGAACAAAAGGCATAAAGGCCTCTTTAACCGACATATTCCACTTTAAACAACCAAGTGCTAGAACAGTTACCAATTTATTGAGGACAAAATAGATGATTTAAAAACTTGAAGGCTACTTTTCCGCCAGACTCAGAGTAAATTATTCCATGCTACAGAATGGAATGGTTAATTTTGAAGTAAAGAGGGTTAGGAGGAATAATTTTTTTTTACTCTAGATTGACTTGAACACAGTCGAAAAGCATTAGCACCCCATGTCACGGTTATAGCATAAATAAGTCTTTACTTTCTATTTGTAAATTCAAAAAAAAAAAAAAAAGAAGGAAATGTCAAAATAAGACATGCACAACTTACCTACAAATGCTGTATAACCACAATAATAGTCTGTACTCACTAAAGCATTGATCTACATGAGTCAAGATAGGCTTCATATGTTTAGAATGGTTCCATTGTGAATGCAGATATGCACAATGCTTGCAGGCCATACAGATGCACATGAAAATGGCCAACATTCATGTGCTGATAGAGGTTACACATTCTTTTGGGATGATAATCCAGCATTCGAGTGAAATGAGCCTTCGTTTTCAAGAGTCAGCTTGCATGGCTTTTTTCCAACCTTGATAAGTTTTATTCAATGACTTATTACAAAAAAAGTATTATAATTCCAGGAGAAGCCAAAACATACTTTAACAAAGGAGGCCGGCAGGGAGGAGAAGTTCAAATCTTACTCCTGACACTAACCACACCAAAGTCGAAACTAGTCCATGCAACAGACCTTTCAACAAATAATCATTGTTAATTTCTCAGCTTCCAAAGTTCCAAATGCCAGCTACATCCACTTTATGTAATTGCCATTGATTCCATAATCCCCAACTTCCTCAAGTTAACTTCATGTGAAAAGGTTTAAGGGAATAAAGAAAAAAAAATGAAGCATCTTAGACTTCAGTACAAAGGGAGATCTTCAATGGCCAAAAAAATAATAATAATAATAATAAAGCCCAAACAAAAATTTCAAATTATAACTAATAAATATCTTACAGAATTAGTTTTATGTAGTTCCCTAGAAAGGCATCCTTAAGAACTCAGAGAGCATGAAACAAAACAATCCTGCTCCTGTTTTACTCAAACCTAGGTAAAGTTTTTAAGGCCAGACAGTTCTCTACCCCAACTCTTAACTTATTTTTTGAGATGTCAATCTTCAACAATCCACTAAGATATAACTGCGACCTATTTTACTTTGAATCTGTGACCTAATCTTAGAATCAAACTTAACAAAAGCACCTGGCTTAGGATTAGTGCAGGCAAGAGACATATGGCTATTGGACTAAATTTGCAGGTGTGAATAGTATATCACCTTCTAATTATTTGGTTTTCTTGTTGATGCTATAGAAGCCATGGGTGCATCAGCATTCCATCTTGGAGCATTTTGATTAAAAAACAAAAAACAAACTAGCAGGGGGTAAGAGTTCACTGCCTCTTCTACAAGTGGGATAAGAGTAGATAACCATTTTCTTGATTCTCCAAAACTGCCCTTTCTTTCTATTCATAACCATGAAAACCATTAATTTGAAGCTTGGGCAGATATACAGTAATTTCCATGGATTAACGGAATAAGGTCACAGTGGAAAGAAAGAGGGATTGATATTTGGAATGGCATTTGGAATTCAAAGAATAAGAACAAGACTTTTGCTAGGTAAATAATTAGAAGAATAGATGACGAAGAGGTAAGATTTTAGAAGAGTCGCTACTAAAAATCGGTATTATGTTGGTATGAATTTTTTGTACAGGACCACAGGTATAGAAAAAGCTTGAAACCTTTACCATTTTTGGAGTCTGTTTTGAGCATGGGTTAAGGTTTACTGCAGGTAGACAGAATTATATGAGATTGCAAATTGGTTTATGGTGGTACCATTATCTTAGGTGCCTTTGGCAAGGGAATTCTGGTGTGAAGCAAATGGTGGTGAGGTGTGGAGTGATGTAAAAAAATAATTTTGTAGGGAAGGAACTTGCAAAAGCAACATAGCTCTTGACCTTCCTTGCATGACCAGGAAAATAAGCGGATGTTCCAACTAGTAAGACTGGATTTAGAGGCTGTATGGCTTTGAATACTAGTTCCTTGTTCCAATCCTTCAAGCACAAAAGATGAACTAAGCAGATGAAGAAGTGGCATCAACTGGTTTGACTTAATCAAGGCATTTATGTGAAGCATTGAGCTTTTTACAATCGCCATATTAGCAAATAAGGGGATGGAAGCGGAGAAATGCTCTCTCAATGCAGCTTAATTTATGAATTCACTAGTCACCTACTATTTCACTGCAAATTAATTAGCAGAATGTAGATGTGATGGATGCAGATTGTGCATAACTCAACATGTATGGTCATTCTCTAAAGGATGACTCATAGCTTATTGGTGGACCTTGAACATTGCAGGTTTCTCCCATGTTAATCACAACTTCCAAACTAGAATCTCAATAACATGCAAAAATAATACTGCTTCTTGATTGATTAGATTTCAGATAGCAATGTCTTCAAAAAAGTAACACTGTAGTTTGTTGCATTTTAGCATTTATTGTATTGTTGATGGGAAAAGTATTCCTCTCCACAACTTTACCGCTTACTCAAATTTAATGTTACAATGTTATATTATTTGCTTCTCCAAAAAGATGACATATATTAATGATTGTAATGCTTAATTAACACCAAAAGCATTTTTTTAAAAAAACAGGCTCATACTATCTATTATAGAATAATTTAACCTCTTTTTTCTGGATGAACCAGTATAATATATCTTTTACATGCAGTACTCCATTACACCTTCCCATCTCTGGCAGAATGACCAAAACCTTCTTGATTGTATCTTACTTGGATTCCATATGTTGTAAGGACATTACATAGTGCAATATCTATATGATGTGACACATCTATGCAGATAAACTTGAACAACGTATTTAGCATAGGTTACAGAAAGCCCCACATCCAGATCAAATCATCAGAATAAACAACTTCTAGGGTGAACGTGCCTTTATCATTTTTATATATGTTTGAAGTAAAATAAATAAATAAATAGATAGATAAATAAGATTGAGGTATAAATCAATGGGCCCTTTTTTCTTAACTTTAACTGTGGAGGAATACACAAACAACTTAGGCATCTAAATGTTCAAACAATTTTAACGCATCTGTTAACAATTGCAATTCTATTAAATGTAACCTTGTAGGCTAAATTGTTGGCATTTTTTTTTTACTTGCATGCTTAGGGCTAGAATTAAAACAGTTTCAACTAACAAGAAGTGCATGACTATTGATAATGCTCTCCCATCCATCACTGAGTAGTAGTTTAGGTCTGCTTAGCAAGTGAAACATATTCTCTACAGCATGGCTCACAATGATACATGCAGTCTTCAAGATCTGCTTCTGGGTATGATCATTTCTAGGACTATCTTTGGAGGCCTTTAAATTCAAAATCATGATTTCAATGCTCTTTCCACATCTAAAATATTTGAATTTGGAGAGTTGTGACCTTTTAGGAGGTCTTTTTTTGGGTGGGCAGGGGGGTGTTGGAAGAAGATCCCAAAACATAAAAACATTAGATACTAACAACAAAGAAATATGGCAAAATTTCGATTCACAGCCTTGGGGCTTGTCTGAATTGCAGTATCCTACAAAGACTTGATATGATATAACTGCAATTTGTAACTTTAGAAAGCATGACAAATTATAATTATCGTGATTTAGAAGCACACCCGACCTCATCCTAAATGACACAATAAACTGCCATATGGAATGAACTCCAAACAACATTTGGAAGACACTATAACATTTTATAATAAAATTTCAATTCACGATTGTAGGGCTTATCTGAATTGCAGTAACACTACCAAAATTTGATATTATACCACCACAATTTGTAATTTTAGAAAGCATGCCAAATTATACATATCACAGTTTATTAGCACACCAAGCTCACCCTAAATGACCAGATGAATTGCCATATTGGCATCAACACCAAATACAAATTCAAATCTATCAAAATATCACGCTCAAGCTCAAGAAGAAAAGGTTGTCTCCAACATAAGAAGTCTTCTTTTGGAAGCAGGAAATGAATTCATCAACAAACTCCAAATAAGCATAACAACAGTTTCTTAGTATTTAGTAGGAATACGATTTTTTTTAATAAAAAATACTCCTTTTCAAACATGACGGCAATAACTGGTCATATCAAAATCAGAGTTTAAGACACCTACATTTTGGAACATTCCAAGCAGCCCAGGGATGCTTGCAGCCTGCAAGGGTCTAGGCTTTACCACCTGCAAAGAAAAAAGATACATTATGATATTATCCTATAGTATTAGCAGTGCAAGAGGAAGACATGAGTCATCACTGTTGGTGCATATCAGGCACCTGAATCATTGTTATTGTACAGCATATTCTGGATAATTAACTGAACACTTTTGCATTCAATTCTAGGTCTCACAGTCCCTTTCTATAACATGAGGATGCAAACCAACATCTACTCCTATTTTCCAACTAAAATCTTTTCTTCTCAATTTACTATGCATTTAATTGTCACATTATCATTGTTTATGTGACTATTTTAATTTGGCATGACTTGCAAAACACAATAAGTTGACTTAGTAGTCAGCTGAGACAGTCTGTATCAATCTGAATTCAGGCTGATGTAATGGAAAGATCAACTAGGTGCAAGGTCTATATCCAAATACATATTTCTTTACTATACTCATGCAAGTTTGTGCTTAAGAACAAATCTCGGTCAGAGGTGCACAACTAAGTTCAGCCCGTCTTAAATCCTGTTCATTTTTTTCAAAGAAACCTGATAGAAAATTTGGGCTGATCTTGCCAACCAAAATTTGACGGCATGCTTGAATCAAGAAGAACCAAGCTCGAGTGTAAGCAATTTAGATATGAATATTCAAACATATCTGGGATCCATAGTCGTGTGCCAATTTCTACAAAAAGATAGCACATAACTTCAACTCATCGACGCCCAAATGAAAATTATATTACATGCCAACATCAAAAACAAAGAAGGCAGATAAACTACTGGGAAGGACAAACTTTGCTTTGAACCCCATCATCTGTTACAGTGATGCAAGAAAACATACAAAGTAACGTATACGTCTCTATAGTTGAGGTTCCATTGACCTAAACCTACAGTTATGCTACTAATAAGTCTTCCAAAATCCAAATCTTTTAGAAACCTGCCCCTAAGATGACGAAAAACCGGTTATCCAGACAAATCCACATAAAGAAAAGATGGTAACCGTGTTTGCTACAATGGAGGTAGAACGATGGTCAGAAAAACCGGTTATCCAGACAAATCCACATAAAGAAAAGATGGCAACCGTTTTTATTACAATGGAAGTAGAACGAGAGCCATTTAACCGTTGTAATTGTAGCTTTTTACCCGAGTGAACGCCCAATAATACCCAAGGTTTTATTCCTTTTTTTCTTCTTTAATTAAGCACCCAGGCTAAATGAAGAAGCATCTTGAACGAGATTAAGCACCTTGTTTGTCTTCACGGGCAAGATATCATCCATCGTGAGCTCCTCCTTTGTAACAGGGCATTTCCCATAATCCTAAACAAAAATACCAAACAACAATTCCAAAAAGATTCAAGAAAATCGAATCGATTAGACCAAAATCAAAACCAAAATACCTAGAAAGGAAAAAATATAGAACCAAAAAAAGTATCAGATTCAAGATCGAAACTATTACCGCAATGTAGCGCTCGATAAGCCGGCGTTCAAACAAAAGCCCGGATTTCTTCGATAGCACCGGTTCCTCCGGCACTTCGCCGGAGACTGCAAACGGAAGAAGAAAGGTCAGTTCACGAGAAAAATGGGAGGAAGCAAGAGAAATAAACGCTAGGGTTTTGGGTGGAGTAGAGACGGGAGGGAAGGAGAGCGTACTCGCACAGATCATGGCGGTGGAGAGCTAGGGTTTCGGCTTCGCCGGGGCCCGTTAGGAGGAAGAGGAGGGCAGTAGGGTTTTGGGAGCGCCGGGGAGGGGAGACGGAGAGGCGGAAGAAATGGGAAGCGTAGGGTTTTATTTTTTATTATTAAACGGATCTCCGGTTTTGATAGGCCTGGGTTCTAAATTCTGATGCAGACCCGGTTGTAAATGTAATTTTCGCTGCCCGAGTACTCCCGCTACCGGACTCGTGGTTTTATTCGAATACGTGAGCGGCTTTCCAAGGATTTCAGGCTAACAACAAAAAAATCCTACTAATATAATATTGCTGGCTAGTGGAACTAAAGCTACCAAGTAGGGGAAAGCGCTAAGTCGTGTGCGTGTATATATATATATATATACTGTCGCGATCAACTCTCTATTATCTATCTTTAAAAATAAATATATATAAAATAATATTTATACAGATCGAATTTATATCCGATAAAATTCTCTGATGTCTAAGTCAAAAAAAAAATTGATGAACAGAAGTTAAATATAAATAATAGCAGAGTTTTGACCCAGAGTTCACTTATCAGTCCTATTTCACTTATCCCTTTTTATAGATAAGATTTTCGTAACCGTCGGACGTGGTCTCATTTTTTATGGTGCTAAATTATCGGACCATAATCGCGTAGTGAATCATTAATTCCCACGGATCGCAACTTGATATGCGGTCGGTAACCGTTCGTGACGATTATGGTATATCTGAGTTCACTGATCGACCATATGTCGGTAGAATCTGTAAGCGACGTCGGCTATTAGTTCTGTTATGCCGACGGTCAAGTCGTCTGTAGTTGATCGGTAGTCGGTAGTCGAATATCAATCGATTGACCGATTTTAATTGGTCAGCCGACAGTAGATCGGCACAATTAGTTCGATCGGTTAATGAAGAATCGAAGCTGTCTGTTCGACCGATGCATAGTCGGAGTCATAAAGATCAAAATCGAGGTCGATCGGTTTACCCCAACAGTTGCCCTCCACTCTCAAGTCTAAAGTGATTTGATGTGTGAACTGTCACGTGATTTATCATGTTGGACGAAGAAAGTTCTGTCACATCGAGCTTCGATTTTGATGTCGTTTTCTCTGAGATACGAGTGATCGGCTATTTTATCGTGTTGGTAGGTACAATTGTCTGTCACACTGATCGGACAATTTGGTATCAGTTGTCAGTGTCGGGCGTCATTTTGGAAAGTCGATTCGATGGCGGATGATATGATTCTGACAACTAGATTTGTTCTACGTGTTCGAATATTATTGGGTTAGAATTGTTCAAGCGGATAGGGGTGACGTGGCTCAATCTGGGACAGATGCGTCAAATCGTCCAATCAATGGTCGGTCCAGATGTTATCACGTGTCGTCATCTGATAGATCTTCGATTTGTCCACCTTCATCTCGACTGTTGAGGGATCCTATATAAAGGGTCGCTCTCAGCCAAATTTTTATTTTTCATTATTTTTGGTGCTGGGAATCTACCGGATTGTTGCCCCAAAGTCCAAGGTTATCGCTCCCAACTTTCAGGTCAACTTCATTTTTCTTTTGAGTCCTTTCCTCTAAAGTCTTTGTCTTCTTCAGAGTCGTTCTCATGGCTAGGGCTTCACCTTCTTAGAAAGATCAGTCAGAGAATTTGACTGATGAATCCCAATCGAGTCTATGTAGAGGCCTCTTCACTTTCGGAACCGAATGTTGAACGGCTCCGGGAGCAGTTTTGTATCCCGAAGTAGTTTCAACTTTTCGCCTTTGGGGCCGATGGTTGGGTGAATAACCCACCTTCGGGCCAGATGGCCTTCTACGTCGAAGATCTTCAGACGGACCTTCGATTTTCGATCCCGAAATTTGTTCAAATATTTTGGATTATTACAGACTTTGCCTGGCTCAGCTGGCAGCGAACTCGGTCCAGCTGATAATTAGCTTTGCTTTATTGTGTCGGATATTGCCGACGATGCCCTGTCCTTCTTTTTTTCGGGCTTTCTTCGTCCTCCGACCTCATCCGAAAACCCGAGGATGGTGGTTCATCAACCCCCGAAAAGACATTTCTTTTATTACTGATCTTCTATCGTCTATTCATGGATGGAAGAATCAGTTTTTCTTTGCTTCTTCTTCTCTTTCTTGGGGTTTTTCTTTTTGTTGGGGCGATCCACGAACTGATTCCAACGACAACAGCCGAGTAGAGGTCAACGACCAGGAGGACTTTCATCGACTGAAAGACATGTCAGTCCTGAAATAGAAATGTTAGGATTTGACGCCTCGAGATTCAGCCCATATTGAGCCCACAGCGAGGTTCGCGGCGAAAAACGGAGTCCAACGAGATCAAGATCACCTGAATCGGAGCTCGGATGGAGGAGATACGAGCCTTTAAAGTCGGCACGATAATCGAGACGGTGGAGGACCGTCGGCGACCGGCGGTGGGCGGCGGCGCGCGGGACGCACGTCCCAGGCCCGCGTGGGACGCGGGACCCAGGCCCGCGCGGGACGTGCGACCCAGGCCCAGGCCCGCACGGGACGCGCGACCCAGGCCTGCTGGCCCCTTGCCCCGGTCCACCGTGGACCGGGTGGTCCACAGCGCGGTCTGTGGACCGGGTGGGCGTTTCCCACGCGTTTCTCACGGTCCACAGCACTATTCCATGGACCGAAGTGCGATCCAACGGCCTAGAGGGCTCCCGGTCTTGATCCGATGGTCCAGGGGTTTTTTGGCTTTGTTTAGGACTCCTAATCCCTCTCTAATCAAGGTTTAAAGCCTGTTTAAACCTATAAAAAGCCCTGTGACCAAACAGAGAGGATTGTGTGGGTTCGGTTTCTCGCCGCCGTACGAACCAGAGGAGAGAGAGAGAGGCTAGGGCGCTGAGAGAGAAGGAGCAGGAGGCTCTTGGACAGCGGTCGCCAGGCTCTTCAGGGGTTCAGGGGGGTCTCCAAGAGAGAGAGAGCTTTTGTGAGGGAAACTTTATGTGAGAGAGAATTGGGTGTACAAGGGTTGAGGGTGAGGTCTCCTCCTGTAAAATTTTTTTTCATAGTGAAGTTTGCATGCCCCGTGGAGGCGAGCCCTTTTGTGGCTGATCTACGTATTTTGATTGTTTTTTCCTTTTGTTTTGTTTCTTCTTTCTTCCTGCTGCATCGCGTGGTACTGAAAGAATCTTGGGAGGTGGTGTCCTGGCCAGATATCCACCCAACAAGTGGTATCAGAGCAAGGCGGTACAAGGACGCAGATTGCAGTGGTGGTGAGCAAGACTGAAGATGGAGAAAACAGGAACAATCAAGATGGAGATCAACAAGTTCGATGGTAAGAGCAATTTCTCCTTGTGGCAGGTAAGGGTGAAGGACGTGCTCATCCAGCAGGGGTTGATCGATGCTCTTTTGTGCGATGAGAAACCGACCACCATGGAGGTGCGGGATTGGAAACGGCTACAGAAGCAGGTGGTGAGTACCATTCGCATGTACCTGGTGGATGAGGTGGTGATCCATGTGCTGAGCGAGACTTCCCCGACGGTGCTGTGGTCGAAGCTCGAGGAGTTGTACATGGCGAAGTCTCTCACCAACACTCTTTTCCTCTGGAGGCAGTTTTACCAATTGCGGATGACTGAGGGACAGAGCGTGTAGGAGCATCTGAGCCACTTCCAGAAGATCCTCACCGACCTTCTCAGCGTTGGCGAGAACGTTGAGGAGAAGACCAGGACGCTGGTTTTGCTGGCGTCGCTTCCTTCTTCGTACGAGTCCTTGGTGACTGCTCTTCTAGTGGGGAAGAGCATTATCAAGATGGACGAGGTCACCGCGGCGATACTCCAGAACGAGGTTCTCAGGAGGGAGAATCCAGCTTCGAGCTCAGGTGGCAGTAGCTCAGCTTTGGTGGCTTCTGGAGGAGCAGGAGGCGGTAGACGGAGCGACAGGAGATCGCAACGAGGGCGGTCTAAGTCCAGGAGGGACTTGAGCAAAACCAGGTGTTACCGGTGTGAGGAGTTGGGGCATCTAGCCAGAGATTGCCCTCAACTGAAAAATCGGACGGTGGCTGCTGTAGCGACGGCCGGCAGCGATTCAGATGGAGATGTCCTGGAGATATCTGACGAGGTATCTACTTCTTCCCAACAGTGGATATTAGATTCTGCATGCCCCTATCATGTGTGTTGCAGAGAGGAGCAGTTTGACTCCCTGGAGAACAGTGAGGGCACTGTATATCTGCCGGATGAATCGAGCTGTGCGATCAGAGGCATTGGGACGGTCAGCTGGAGGACACATGACGGTGCAGTGAGGAGATTGGGGGAGGTCCGATACATATCCGATTTCAGGCGGAATCTTATCTCACTTAGCAGACTGGATTCGAGAGGCTACAGGACGGTAGCTGGTGGAGGAATCCTGAGGGTGCTACGCGGCGATAGGATTGTGCTGGAGGGGAAGAAGGGGAGCAGAGGACATTATTACCTGGCAGGGAGCCCAGTGCGAGGTGGAGCATCGGGAGTCAGGTGGAGCCCAGAGCGAGGTGGAGCTCCAGGAGGCGGATCAGGCACGAGACAGGAGACTCGGGAGGATGAGAGGCGACGTCGCAAGGTAAATTCCTATTGCCGCAGGATGATGCCCCGAGCAGGTCTCAGGTCAGGAGGAGCACAGCATACGATGAAGATGGGATCGAGCAGCCTGGCTCGACTCCCATGTTTGCCCATCCATGATCAGCAGGCGATTGCCCCAGGGCATGGGGGCGAGGAGATCCAGAAGCTCTCGGAGTTTGGAGGAGGCCGAATATCGAGTCGAGGTGGAGATTGTTAGGATTTGACGCCTCGAGATTCAACCCACATTGAGCCCACAGCGAGGTTCGTGGTGAAAAACAGAGTCCAACGAGATCAAGATCACCTGAATCGGAGCTCGAATGAAGGAGATACGAGCCTTTGAAGTCGGCACGAGAATCGAGGCGATGGAGGACCGTCGGCGACCGGCGGCGGCGGCGGCGGTGCGGCCGTAGGCGACGGCGCGCGGGACGCGCGTCCCAGGCCCGCGTGGGATGCGGGACCCAGGCCCGCGCAGGACGCGCGACCCAAGCCCAGGCCCGCGCGGGACGCGCGACCCAGGCCTGCTGGCCCCTTGCCCCGGTCCACCGTGGACCGGGTGGTCCACGGCGCGGTCTGTGGACTGCGTGGGCATTTCCCACGCGTTTCTCGTGGTCCACGGCACTATTCCGTGGACCGGAGCGCGATCCAACGGCCCAGAGGGCTCCCAGTCTTGATCCGATGGTCCAGGGGTTTTTTGACTTTGTTTAGGACTCCTAATCCCTCTCTAATCAAGGTTTAAAGCCTGTTTAAACCTATAAAAAGCCCTGTGACCAAACAGAGAGGATTGTGTGGGTTCGGTTTCTCGTCGTCGTACGAACCAGAGGAGAGAGAGAGGCTAGGGCACTGAAAGAGAAGGAGTAGGAGGCTCCTGGACAGCGGTCGCCAGGCTCTTCAGGGGTTCAGGGGGGTCTCCAAGAGAGAGAGAGCTTTTGTGAGGGGAACTTTATGTGAGAGAGAATTGGGTGTACAAGGGTTGAGGGTGAGGTCTCCTCTTGTAAAATCTTCTTTTCATAGTGAAGTTTGAATGCCCCGTGGAGGCGAGCCCTTTTGTGGCTGATCCACGTATTTTGATTGTTTTTTCTTTTTATTTTGTTTCTTCTTTCTTCCTGCTGCATCGCGTGGTACTGAAAGGATCTTGGGAGGTGGTGTCCTGGCCAGACATCCACCCAACAAGAAAGAGCTTGTAATCGAACAAGTCCTTTATGACGCCGGCCTTAGTTCGGTTCCTCATCTAGGTATAGTATAGTTGGTCGGTTATTTCTGACTTTCTTTTTACTTACTAAATTGTACTGACCTCCGTTGTAATTCCAGTCATGCAGCAGAGGGTGCATATGTTGAATGCCAACATTCGTCAGCACGCTGTCAAGAAGAAGGCAGCATCTGAGGTCGAGCCTTCGCAACCATTGAAGAGGCATCAAGCACCAGCTCCAGTCGACGTTTCAACGTCAATCGTGGAACTCGATGCCCCATCGACATCGGTTCCCGAACCAGTCTTGGCACTGTCAGCTCCGACGGTGCTCCTTGCTGTGTCATCCGAGGAAAGGGCGGTGAGGGGAACTACTGAAACAACATCGATAGTCCCACCACCTGAGGAGGTTCAGGCCGAGGCAAGAGAGTCCGAACAATCTACGGCTGCACCAGTTGCTCCTTCAATTTGGGTGCAGTCAAGCTCAAGCTTCCCCTCGCTTTCAAACATGGGGCCATCGACAACAGACCAGGGAAAAGCTTCGATAGCGTCGGTAGATGATGCAGCATCGGAGAGCCATGCGGTGCACTTTGACCTCCAAGTGTCCGTCAATGAATCGGCCTTAGTTAATTTTGTATTGGCCAAGCGACTGTACCAAGCGACTCTTCTTCCAGCTGATCGGGAGCGTCGGAGGAAACGGTCGGTGGTCGAGATGTTTTCATCTTTTTATTCGACAATCATCAGGATAAGTTTCTTTGGTAATTTTTTTTAACCCAACTTATCCTCTGTCTGCAGTTAATCCACGACATGTCTGATCTGGAGGCAGGCTACACGAAGTTCGTCAACATCCGTAGTGCGTAGAAGAATAAGGTGACAGCCGTCGATGCTGAAAAAGTGGCTGCACTTGAACAACTTAAGTTGGTGGCAGAGCGGGAAGTCAAACATCAGGAGGAGGTTTCCCGACTAACTAATGATTTGACATCCTCGGGGGCCGAACTTAAGTCGGCTCACAGGGTTGTTTCGATTCTTGAGTCACAGGTCAAGAGCAAGAAGCATTCTATCCACCGACTTCGATGAGAGCTAGATGGATGCATTGAAAAACTTGAAGCCGAACGTGAACATCATCGGGCCAGTCTGAGAAGGTTGACACTGACCGAAGAAGAATTGTCCTCTGCTCGAGCCGATGCTGATTTAGCCTAGATGGAAGCAAAGTCGGCAAGAGAAGCACTAGGTTGGGTAGTCGAAGATTTTCGAGGTTTGAAAGAATTCAAAGAAGAGATCCTCAAAAGTGGCTTCGCTTCGTACTGCGTCAGATATGAAGACGGTCGATATGCGGTCGAAAAATTATACCCGAGTCTCGACTTGAGCAGCATCATCCCTCTAAGACCAGAAGATGGAGTTGCTGAAGAAGAAACTGCTCCGACTCAAGAAGAAGCACCGACTGAGCCTGAAATCGTTCAAGTCAACGATGCTACATCCGAGCAAAGGAACAGGAACGATGACGTAGCTTAGTTAATGTATTCTTTTTTTTTGTTTCTGTAATCTAATACTTGTAGTCAGACTTCGATCCAATTTTGTAACTCCTTTTTTGACGGTGAATGAAAGTATTCTCCTTCTAAGTTTAAGCTCTTGTTTTACTTGCTCACAATGCTTGCAATGTAGAATAACCACTGAACATTAATCGATGACCTGATCATTCGATAGGACTTGTAGAATGTCCATCAGTCGCATAGTCATTTTGACGTACTTAATAGAAATTAGGATAACGATTGTAGGTTGAATATCCCATGCCCGACATTTGGTCGGACTTGTACGTCGAATTATCTGATAATCAGTGGCAAGCCGAATATCTCTCGACTGGTCGTAGCCTAGTCGGTATAATTTCAATCCAATCTTGGTCATTTTGGTATTTTCTATTCTGCTTAGTTAGGACTAAGTCGGCATATTAGTCTTTCGACGATAGTCAGCTTTTACAATGAAGAGAAAACATTGAGAACTGAAGTATAATCGATGATTCGACTTTTACGTTGAAAGTCTGTGTAGTCGATGTCGGTTAAGATTGCAGTCGGTATGTCAATTTTTGCATGAGAATCGAAATACAGTCATCACTGAAGCAGTTGATTCTTCAATTTTTATAATAGAGGTTAAGATAAACTTCGTATCAAAGTACAGTAGATAGTTCAGCTTTGGCAATGGATGCCGACATATATCCAAAGTTGATAAAACTTGTCAAAGGCTTGCGATTCTGAAATTCTTGTTGTATTTTAAATAATGTACATATCGACGACTTTATTGATAATACATCTTCAAATTATCGGCATTCCATGTTCGGAGAATCATCGATCCTTCGAGAGTTTCTAACCGATATGCACCCAGTCTAAGAGTTCCGGATATTTTGTAAGGTCCTTCTCAGTTCGGAGATAATTTTTCTTGATCCAAGAATTTTGAAACTTCTGCTTTTTCTAAGACCAAGTCTCCTGATCAAAAAATCTTCGGCTTGACTCTTGCATTGTAATACCGGACTATCCCTTGCTGATATGCAGTCATTCGAACTTGAGCTTGCTGTCGGAGTTTTGGAAGGAGATCTAAATCGACTCTCCGACATTCGGAGTTGCTCGGCTCACTATATTGCTCCACTCTTGTTGACGGCAATCCGATCTCAAGCGGTATCATTGCTTCTATCCCATAAGCTAAGTTGAAGGAGGATTCTCTAGTCGGTATGCGGGGAGTCATTCGATACGCCCATAAGATCGGATATAATTCTTCTACCCAGAGGCCTTTGACTTCATTCAGTCGGATTTTCAGCTCGTGTAGGATTGTTTGGTTGGTTACTTCCACCTCGTCATTTGACTGTTGATGGCCAACCGATGTGAGTTGGTGCGTAATATGAAACTTCACACAAAACTCTAAAATTTTGGTTGTCAAATTATCGACCATTGTCGGTGATGATAGTATGTGATAAACCGAATCTGTAAATGATGAATTTCTAATGAAGTCTTCATCTTACTTTCTGTGATTTGCGCCAGAGGTTCGGCTTTTACGCATTTGGTAAAGTAGTCAATGGTGATCACTATGAATTTTCTCTGACCAAATACCGGAGGAAAAGGATCAAGTATGTCAATCCTTCATTGTACAAAGGGCCATGGAGCTACAATCGATGTTAGCTGACTAGCTGGTTGATGTTGTATATTTGTATACTTTTGACATGGTTCACACCTTCAGATGAGTTCAGCTGCATCTTTTTTCATGGTGGGTCAATAATATCTTTGTCGCAGAACTTTATAAGCTAGAGACTTATCCTCTAAGTGATTTTCGTAAATCCCTTCGTGTACTTTTCTAAGTGTATAGTCGGCATCTGTAGATCCTAAATACTTCAGCAAGGGGAGAGAGAATGATCTTTTGTAAAAATAATCATTCCTTATTACATATTGAGAGGCCGTCCATCAGAGTCGTTTAGCCTCTGAGGAGTCCACGGGAAGGATCCTATCGATTAGGTATTGAATGATCGGATCCATTTAGCTTGGTTCGATAGTGAGCTGCAATACCTCCTCGATTTTATCAATACTCGACTGTTTAAGGCATTCAACAAATGTCTGACCCAGTGAGTTAAAAGCGGTAGTAGTCAGTCGTGAAAGTACGTTGGTTCGAGCATTTTCAATTTTGAGAATGTGAAAGATCTCGAAATATTTCAAACTTACCATAAAATCTTTCACCTTCTGAAGGTATTTCATTATAATGGGATCGCGGACCTTAAATTCACCCTTGACCTATCTAGCGATCAGTTGTGAGTCAATGAAGATCTTCAAACTGTAAATCTCAAGCTCTTTGGCTATCTTCAAGCCGGCCAAAAGTGCTTCATATTCGGCTTGATTATTTGAGGCTTTAAAATTGAACCAAAGGGCATACTCGGTGACTATCCCTTCAAAATTCATGAGTATGAGGCTAGCTCCACTACTTTGTGCATTAGATGCTCCATCAATGTGCAGCACCCAGGTCGACTTTAAATCGAGTTTGAGAGTCGTAGCCTCTTTTATTGTGTTGTCATATGTATCTTCTGGCTTATTGTCGAATATAGTATATTCGGCGATAAAATCGGCTAGGATTTGTGCCTTCATGGACGGTCGTAGGCGATATTGAATGTCGAACTCATCAAGCTTCACTACTCACTTTGCCATCCGACCTGATGTGTCAGATCGATGTAAGATTACCTTCAGCGGCTGATCTTTCAGAACCACAATCGGATGGGCTTGGAAATACAGACGAAGTCGTTGTGCCAATATGATTAGGACGTAGATCATTTTCTCCATCCTTGAGTATCGAACTTTGAAATTATGAAGTACTTTGATGGTGTAGTAGATTGGTCGATGGATTCGGTTCTCATCATTCTGGATGAGCATCGAACTAACTACTTCTGTTGAAGTTATCAAGTAGAGATACAATGTCACTCCGACCCATAGTTTTGTGAGCAAAGGTAGAGAAGCCAAGTATTGTTTCAAGTTTTCAAAAGATTGTTGGCATTCATCAGACCATGAGAAATTCTTCGTCTGCCGTAAAGTTTTGAAGAATGACAAGCATCTCTTAGCCGACCTAGAAATAAATCGACTGAGCACGGCAATCTTTTCATTGAGTTGCTGTATCTCTTTCTTTGAACTTGGATGCTTCAT